>NW_025920105.1:2701391-2777268 GCF_902686445.1 Sciurus carolinensis | reverse complement strand
AAACAAAAAATTGACCCAAGTGTGAAAGATGATTCTCCAAAAGAAATCAAATTATCACCTGCATAAAGTAAACATTTTTTCAGTTCAGAGGTCCAAGAATAAACTTGATACAGAAAATTTTTCATTGATCTACCAATGGAATGTTTTCTCTACAAGGCATATTTGTGTTTTAATTCAAGTGTCTTAAAATGTAGGTATGTATTCTCAATAATTTCCAACCATATTTTGAATAAACAACAGTCAGAAAATCATCCATAGGAGACTGTCATTTTATCACTATTTAGAATATGTAGATCTATAAGTCAAGATATTAATAGAAACCACAAAAGTAAAATATTTATAAACATGAGACAAAAAATCTGAGAAGTTGTAGATAATTAGTTAAAATATTGAAGTGTTGATTTTTGGTTATTTTTATCTTTAATTGAAATCTATTATTTGTGTGGAGAGTCATCCATACCTAGCAGAATCAGAATTGGTTGAGCCATGGGATACAGAGCTCTGACATACAGTATCTGGAAGCCATGATAGATTAATGTAGGTATCCTAAGGAGTAAGTGCCTCTGTGTTGGAGTGTTTTATCTTCTGATTGATATGCTAGTTCCAAAACAATTGGTTTTCCTAACTCCACCCCATCCTTTTCCTCACAGAAGAAGCCAGTCCCTTGTGGTCTTGGCCCCTTTACCTCTATGACTATAAATAAAGGAGAGGTGGGCCACTCCATGTTGTTAGAAGTTAGATCTGGTATGGCCTGATCCATCATGCCCCCTCACATTAGAAAAGGGTATTGGCACTTGAGTTTTTACTGATTAGATGTTTATGGGTAATTAATAGATTTATAGCCAGCATAATCCTCTGCCTATTAATCCTTCCCTCATCCACACTGGATGTGACTGAATTCCCTGCAATTTGTACTTGTATTTGGGATGCAGCATTGTAATTCAACATGTGTATATAGTGTGTTGTGATCAAATCAGGGAAATTTCAATCTTGTCAATTGTTATCTTTTTTTGCTAAATAGCAGGAAACTCTTCTCTGATTATTTGAAATGTATAAGTAATTATTATAGCTGAATCACCCTAATGTGCTATAAATTTGAGTTAATTTATCATCTTAACTTTTTTGGTATATCTTACCCACAATCAATCTAATTACATTTTTAAAGATCTAGTAAGCTGTTCTCTTCTTGACTTCTGTGTGATCAGTTTTTTCAGCTTCAGTGTATGAGTGCCAACATGTAATATTTGTGGAAAATAAAAATTTTCTACCACTACTAGGAAAAGACAATCTTTCCACAAAAATGATCCAGTATAATGACACAATTTGCTCCATTCACTCATTCTGTGTTTTGAGTTTGTCTGCTAGGATAAATTCAAGAAAAAGTTTAGAAATATATAAATCAAATATTCATATATGTCTAAGTTTTATGGATCACATTTGATCACTAGTACTTAGATCTCTTTTTTTATGACATCAGTGAACATATAAATGTCATTTGCACTTTGTTATAAATTTATTTCACATAAGTCAAATAATTATAGGCATTTCTTACAGTATAATTTTAAATGGATAAATATTAGCATGTAATATTTGACTTATAGAAATCATTTTAACCAAGGCATTGGATATTGAGACAGAAGGATTGCAAGTTCAAAGCTAGTCTCAAAAACTTAGCAAAGGTCTAGGCAACTTAACAAGACACTGCCTCAGAAAAAGAAAAAGAAAAAGAGAAAAACTTGGGTATGCGGGTCATGGTTAACCCTAACCATGGGTTAAATCCCTGGTACCAATAAATAAATAAAGAAGGTTATAAATTGCTCTCTCTCAAAAAAAGTTGTATTATGAAACAAAACAAAAAGTTGCATTCTATCACATCATTTCTGTGACATACAATATCTCTAATTTGTTTTCAACATTTCTGCTTTAAAAAAATGAAGCATTCTTACACTCATTGAATAAAATATTTTAATCTATACTTCAAGTCCATTGGATGACATTAAGTTCAGTGTGACCAAGGAATCTGTAGTCCTACCAAGAGGATTAATTAAAAGCAGATGTGTGAAGTACCATGTATTTGCAAAATATTCAGGAATTCATGGATTGTTTGTTCATTACTCAAACCCAGTAGAAAATTATCTTATGAAAGTGAATCTCTGTACAAGTAACAGAAAAATTTATATTCTTTCCTGAAGTAAGCACAAAAGAAAGGGACACAATTTGATGCAATCCTAAGCACAACTATCCTTTTTCCAAGTAGTGCCAGCATTTAACCCAGAAAAATATAATTCTAGATATGCTGCTCTCTTCAGATTTAAAACACAATCATATCAGTACATGTGGCACAGTGTAATATATATATATATATATATATATATACACACACACATACACACTAGTATATATATATGACTAAAATAATATAAGTATATTATACTGATATTGTAAAGAAAGTTATCTAATAATGTCCATGATGACATACCATTGATAGAATGCATCTGGGGAATGGAAAGCATTCAAATATATGAGCTAATCCTGTGTTATGTCCCTTCCCAGGTGTGATCCATCACACTGAAGACTGACAGAGTACACTCTAAGAGATCAGGGGAAAGAACAAAAGTTCTCTGACATCAGTCAGGTTATCTTAGAAACACTCTCCAAATAAGGGTCTTAGGAGTGATGCTGACAACTTCGTACCTGGATGCTCTCTTGTACCAGGCACTGATATGATATTTTATGCACTGGAGAAATGCAGCTGCCCCCAGACTTAACATTCTGTGTGTAAGGATTAGAAATCACATTGAATATAACATAAAATTCTGAAATAGGTTACATTTGATTAATCCACATCTGGTAAGAGGAAGGAAAGTTTAAGTGAGTAGATAAATAAAACATCACACATAAAAAAAGAAACATCCAAAAATTTCAGAATTTTTATTTGTTATAGCTCATAGCAAAGAGTGGAGGATACTGCCTTTAATATCTGGATCAAGGAGGGACTCATGATGGCAGTATGCCGTCCTACAATCACTAAAACCATGGGTGGCTGTATGATTCATACATGATCACACATGTTTCCCCATACTAGTGAGAACTGCTCAGGCAGTGGAGTTGAGCTAGACAACTGGACAGAAGTATAATTTCAGGAGGACACTCCTCTGCAGGCTCAGTTGCAAATATCAGGGTCATAAGACTTTGTGGATGGGCAGAACTCAGGATGAAGTTGTGAAAATAGCACACATATGTTTTCTCTTCTGCAGCATGAACATCATCCTGCATCACTTTGTGGATGAGGTGATATACAAAACCAATTCTTTACTCACCACTTAGCTATAAATGTGTAGATGCATAGACTTTAGGTTGTGTTTATCACACAGTTCACCTTCACCACTGATGCCAGTCATCTCCTCCTCCCCTTCTTTTCATTATGATAAAATCAGACAATGGGGATAAGGCAGGTGAGATTGCTCCTGTTCAAGCAAGTGGGATTGGGACTGAGGTCCATGTAGGCAGCACTTTCTACCTTGGGAAATTACTTGTGCTGAAAATGTATGGAAAACAGGAGGAGAAATGAAAGGCACCTCAGGGAAGGCAAAAGCATCACCCAGTCCATGTTAGTCTTGTGAGCAAATCTGTTTTAAAATGCATGAACACCAGAAAAACCCTGGACAAGTTTCTGGAAAATGAATGGCACCTATTTGTGATAAATAGAGGTCATAATAATTGGTTGCTTTTGTAAGTTGTCAGATACAAAGTACAGCTTATGATTACACTAAGAGCTATGATATTTATATTATCACTATTGCAAATGTCTGAGAAAAGTCACTAGAAGAGAAAGCATTCTGTAAAGAAATAAGAAGCCCCAGAGGTGCTTCTTTACAGACCCACAAGCTGTGATTTCTGGGAAACCCAAGAAGTCCTGCAGGAGAGTCCATCTCTCTGATTGATTTAGTGATGGAAGATTCAAGTCATGATATACTTTTCAACAGGTTTGGCTTTTCTGTATCATTTTGTTCTTCATGTCTTAGTGACAAGAAAATGATATAGACTGACATTTACAAATTGATGGAAAAGATATAAAATCAAGTTTGGGACAAAAATCTGAAAGTTAGGTAGCATTAGTAAGGCAGGATATGACCTAAATGTTCCTCAAAAAAAAATTAGATTCATACATTTTCAATGTGTCAGAAATTTAAAAGGGTATGTTTTTGTGACTAAAACATAAGGAACTAACAAACATAAATATTCTTTATCCAAAATATTGTGAATTTTATTCCTGGGTGTTTTGGAAACAAAAATGTAGAACTACCAAAATATTCATCTGATGTTTTAAAATATTTAATGTATTTCAAAACCTTAGCATCATGGTTCTCTCATTTGCCATTTCCTAACTAATAGAGTACAGGGTAAGAAATTTTTAATTGATGAAATTAAATTGGATTCAAAGACTACATGAAAAAATACATATAAGTAGTTTATAGCAAAGTGAGATGCCCATTTGTGAAATGAGGTTTGGAACATAAAACTTCATTTCCTTCTAAAGATTTAAAAATTTAGTTATTCTAATTATAGGAGTTTCTCACATCAATAAAATTCTGTTTGAATTAAGATGACAGTAGAAAATTATAATTAATAAATATTCTAATTAAAAACTTATAGTTTCACTGATGCTATGTATATAAATATATAATGTTTACTATCTCTAGATGACATGTTGCATGTAATTTGTGTCACTAGAACTCATGAAATAAAATAAATGTAAAGATAAAATTACTTGATATTCCTGATGAAAAAAATTACTAACTTTAAGGCGTTCTAAATTAAAGAAGCAAAATTCTTAGAAGAAAATATCTTTATTTTGCCATACAAAACACGGTCCTCTGCTCTGAGTAGTACTGTCGGATCTAACATATCCTATTCACATACCATAAAACACACTAGTAGGCTCAAATTTTCTCCTTTCACAGCCTTTCTTGAACCAAAGACACAGTAATTATGCATCTGAGGACATGCAGGCACTCAGAAGTCTGAGGCAGGGGAGGGATCTGTGCAGCTAAGGAGAGTTCAAACAACTGTAAGTTTTAAGGAAAAGATGTCTTTAAGTTCTGTCTCTTCAGGTCTGTAATTTTAATGTCTGTAGAACAGTAACAAGATCCCACTGGTGAACACAGAACTGTGACTTCCCTAGTTGAATATGTCCCCTGTCTCTTAATTTTTCTTTATTCCCTGTTGGATAAAAGCTGTCTAGGGAGAGTTGGGCTCCACAATTTTCTCTGAGTTCCCTGAATACATCTGAAAATAGATCTTGTTTGGAATAATGTCTCTATCATTTTGACAACTCCAGTTATTCTCATTCTAGCATTAAGATCCAATTAGTCCAAACATTCCACAATTACAATGCATCTACTTTGGGGTGAGGGATTCCTTGTATCCCCATGGTTTCCAGCCTCTCAGGGTTCTCTTACACTGTTTGATGGGCCCCTCTTCCCTAGTCTGTTCTCACATGCAGCACTGATTTTGGATATTCTTGGGTCAATAAGTCATCAGTTTCAAATTGGTAGTGTTTAGTTTCAAGCTCTGAGTAAGACATTAAAATCAATCAGAAATAAAATTAAAAATAGAGGCAGAGCTCAAGGTCACTGGTTGAAGAGATCACAGGCAGATTGAACATAGAGCTGAAGCAGAGACCAAGCTCTGAGTCCACTCAAAGGTATCTGCAAGACTAGGCCTCATCCACACTAATGGAGGTAGAGTGGAAGCCTGCACTTTCTCTGAGAGAAACCATATAAAATTAGGTCAAGATTTTTGTTTACTATATATGAAGTTATAAAAAGTATTGAAGAAAAAGTGGAGACCTATCACCCAGAGTCAAACCAAGGTATAATCATTTGAAGCAGATCCATTGATATTCCAGGTGACAAAATCAGAAGTTACTTATTTATCACAACCATCATTGATATGTGCAGAATTAAAGCAGGTATGTTAACAAATGAAAAATGAGTTATTTCTAAAGATAATTGGAAAAGTGAGTTAAATTAAACAAATATATTGAATACTGTAACCTGTACTGGATAAATCCACATGTTTGGATCTGGGGTAGTGCAAAAGAAATTTAACAACAAATGCCAAAACATGAGACTTCCAAGGTCATGTGAGAGGGAGATATAAAATAGGAGAAGACCATAAATACTTGAACAGTCATTCTAGCATATGCACAATTAGGCCAGACTCATCTGGGAAGCAGGAAGACCAGGGTTTCATGTGCTGTAGAAAATCATGCTTCTGCTTTTTGCACCTGGGCTCTATCATACTCCCTGACATGGCATGACCCATTGACCATCAAGGTGCCTCCTGGAATCCTGTCCCCCTCACTCCATGGAAATTTTCTCAGATAAGCCATGGGAGAGTGTTGTCCAGTGTACTCCCAACTTTGGTTAGTGATTTTTTTTGTGGAAACTCAAAGAGCTCTTTGGAGATGTAGTGAGGTGTAGGTACACACCCATTGTTCTATTGTGGACTTGTCATATGACTTTGGAAAGATGAATTCAATTTCTTTGTTGATGTTTCCCTGATTTTTAATGCAAAAAAATTACTCCATATCTACTTGTCAGTATTAAACACTAAAACACTGATATTAGGTCTGGAGTTCCAACAGTTAAGTAATAAACTCTAGGGATTAGGTATCAGATATTAGATATATAAAGATTTTCAGGAATATTCTCACATGTATTGACTAGTGCAGAACAAATTTTAAAGAACCATGGTATGGAATGGATCAGGATGCATTTGAATTCTGACTTTTTATATATTTATGGAATAGATTTTTAACCTCTCTGTTTACTCATCTATAAGATAGGGCTGATGCCAATTACATCCCAAGGCTCACGTGGTAATTAAATGAAGTCATAGATAGTAGGTACCTGTGCACAGTGAGTGATCCCTAAGCCAGAGAGAACTGGCCTGTTTTTTCTTCACTGGTAGACACCGAGCAGCAGATCCATGCTTGTCTCAGCACTCACACTTCAAAGACATATCTGTATGTGAATAAATGAAGCAGTTATTTTTGGAAGACATAAATATGATGATGCAATATTAGTTACTGTGAATAAAATTAGTTTCTGTTTTTTGTATGACTTTAAAACCAACATTTCCCACCTTTGCAATTAGGAATAGCCATAATTATGTTCTGGCCAATAAGGTATAGGTGGAATCAATATCTGCATGGTCTTTAGCTCTTTGGTTTCCATTATTTTTTTTAAATGTGTAATTGGCACATAATAATTATTCATGTATGATTCATTGTGGTATATTAATTATATGCCCATAAAATAACTTGGTCAATTTGAATTTCCAGTACTTTCCATTTATTTCTCCTCCTCCTTCCCCCACCCACTTTTGCTACTCTACATTTCTCCCTTCTCTTTGTGTGAAATCCTTTAAGTGTTTTCTTTTTTAAAATCTCAGTCTTCCATCTATGGGAGCACATATTTGATTGTTGTCTTTCTGAATCTGGCTTATTCATTTAATATGATATTCTCCAGTTCCATCATTTTCCTTCAAATGACATTTATTATTCATGATGGTATAAAATTTGTTTATACATATCACATTTCCTTATCTGTTCACCTGTTGATAAACACATTAGTCTGATATCATAACTAGGTTAATGTAAATTTCTGTGCTAAAAAAATATTATGCATGTTTTGCAATAGTGTGCTGACTTTAGATATTTGGATAAATACCAGAAGGAATGTTGATGGGTCATATGTTAATCTCATAATTTTGAGAATCTATTGTATAGTTTGTACTAATTGACAATCCAACCAACAGTGTGTAAGGCCCTATATCTGCATCTTTGTCAGCAATGATTAATTATTACTTATATTAATGATGTTTGACAATGTAATTGGAAATAAAGAATCAGTGGAGTTTTGATATGAACTTCCCTTAGTTCCAAAGAAGGTGAAATTTTATGTAATTGTGTACTGTTTGTATTTTTTTTAATTAAAAAATTAGAAATGTCTATTTAGTTCATTGTCTCATTTACCAATAGGGTTATTTGTGAGGGGATTCTATTAATTACTTTTAGTTCAAAATATCTTCTAGATATTATCATCTCCTGGGAGAGAAACTGGAAATTTTTTCTGTAATTCTCTATGCTGTTTTTTAACAGGGTTTTATTGTTCTTTATTGCTTCATTTTACTTTATTGACATGCAGAGGCTTTTTAATTTGTAATTGTTCCATCACTGATTGTGAGTTTTGTTTCTTGATCTTTATCAATATTTCTAAGGAAGTTGGTGCCTGTGCAATCTTTTGGAGTGTGGATTCCATAATCTTCCAAGCAGTTGTAGTGATTCTGATATAATTCCTATGTCTTTGATTCACATTGAGTTTACTTTTGCATGCATCATCAGAAATAGGGATAAAGTTTAACTCTTCTACATATGGACACCCAGTTTCTCTAGCACCAGTGGTAAAAGGCTACCTTTTCTCCAGTGTATGTTTTTGGCATTGTCACCCAAGATTAAATGAATGTAAGCCAGTGCATTTCTATCTGTGCCTTCTATTCCACTGCTTTGATCTTTGTGTTTGTTTTGGTGCCAATACCAAGATGGGTTTTTACTAGAGCTCTGTAGTATAACGTGACATAAGTCATCATGATGCCTCCAGCATTGCACTCATTTCTCTATGGGTTTAGGTATTCTAGGTCTTTTATTCTTCCATGTAAATTTTAGTACTATTTTTTCCAGGTCTTTGAAGAATGATAATAGTATCTTGATGGGTTCACATTGATTCTGCATATTACTTTTGATAATGCAGTCATTTTACCAATAATAACCCTGCCTATTCAAGAATATTGAAGTTCATTCCATCTTTTAGAGTCTTCTACATTTGGTGGTCTATAAATTTGAATATAGAGCTTGTTCTCCTCTTTGACTGGATTTATTATTAAAGAATTTTGGAGGATATTTTGAATGGGATGGTTTTTCTGTTATTTTTTCTCATGTATTCACTATTGATATCTAGAAAAGCTATTGATATTTTCATGTTGATCTTCTGTCCTGTTCTGTGATTGAATTTATATATCACTTATAGAGATCTTCTGTTGGAACATATTGGTTCTTCTATGCAGAGGATGATATAATCTGCAGTTATAATTTGACATCTTCCCTATTGATATCTCCTTTATTTCCTTCTCTTGCCTAGTTGCTATAGACAAAATTTTATGTTCTATATCAAACAGGAGTGGAGACAGTAGACATCATTTTCTTATCCCTAATTTGGAGGAAATGATTTTAACTTTTCCATGCTCCATATGATATTGAATTTGAGTTTGTCCTATATAGTCTTTTTTATGTTAGGGTAAGTTCCTATTAAGCCTAGTTTTTTTGAGGATTATATCAGGAATCACCACTATATTTTAGAAAGAGTTACTCTGACTCTATTGATATGATCATGTGATTTTATTTTTAATTCTACTTATATGGAGAATTATATTTATTTACTTGAATATGTAGAACCATCCTTACACACTGGAATGAAACCAACTCAGTCATGATCTACAGTCTTCCTAGTGTGCTTTTCTATATGATTTGCTAATATTCTATTAAAATTTTTTCAACTGTGTTATCAGGCATGTGGGTCTGTAGTTTTCTTTTGTTGACCGGTGGTTACCTGGTTTTGGCATCAGTGTAATTTCAGCTTCATCATATGAATTTTGAAGCATTTCCCTTCCCTTTATGTTTCATAGAGTAATTGAAGAAGCAGTGACATTTGTTATTTTTTAAAGGTACGATAGATTTCAACCAAAGTTACATTCTGTCTGGGCTTTTGTATTTCACATGACTTTTTTAAAAAATATTTTTTAAATGAAAGGGAAAAAGGTTACCATTTATATTTTTCACAATTTCACTTCTTACCAAACTTTGAATAACAGTTAAAGTGAAATGAAAAAACTACAGAAGTATGTTTATTCTAAAGATCTTTTCAACCTACTTTAGGATAAGTTTTAGAATCAACAAGATTATGCATACAAAGTACTTAGAACATTGCTTGACAGTCTGAGGTAGATACTATTTATTATTTCTCATCTTACAGGTTAGAAATCTGTGGTTCAGAGATGGAAAATAACCTGTTTAATGTTACATGGGTAGAAAGTGGCAGTATAGTC
Source organism: Sciurus carolinensis (assembly GCF_902686445.1). NCBI lineage: Eukaryota > Metazoa > Chordata > Mammalia > Rodentia > Sciuridae > Sciurus > Sciurus carolinensis. The sequence continues at coordinate 2,767,098 of NW_025920105.1, read as the reverse complement.
TTTGAACTGTGTCTGACCACAATGCTCTGCAGTCTGTCTTCTGTTCTCCTTATTGTCAACACATATTTAAAACTTGCACTACATACAAAATGTCAAAAATTACCTTCTCATAGTATTTAATACCTTTTCTTAATTTTGGATTTAATGTCATCACCAACAACAACAACAAAAAAAAACATACAAGTGTTAAGGGCCAGGCTACATGGGCAATGACTAAACAGATCACATTTTACCCTGAGACTCCATGTCATGTAAGAAATATTTCTCCATAGGAACACCCCACCTCTGTACCTACCAACAATTGCTTAGCATAGCATATTGGCAATGCAAAATGGCAAAATTGTTCCTTCTATTCTTTTACAATGTACTTTGGCAATGTACCCTACCACATAGAATGTTAATGTTTGTCTAGATGTTAGTAACCATTCTTTAAATTGTACTCAACTAGGGTTGTTTTGACCTGGTTCCCCTTCTACTTATTATTTTAGATCTCATGATATCTGTTTATGGTTTTGAATCACAGCAACAGCCACTTATGATTAACATACTGACATGCTTTAAAAGGTGTGCTCTAACCCCTGGAGAAGGTCAAGGAGTGCTGACTTGCAGTCTGCCTTGTCCCATCAGCTGAGGGCCCATTGGATGGTAAATGAAAATGGTCCTATTTCATGCTTTAAGATCAACTTGGTGATTTATTGCAACTTGCCATAACACAAGTAGGGACAAATTACTAAATTACAAAGTCAACATTCTGGATGCAGTACAAATGTTAATGATCTTAGTCATTGATATTTAACTCCAACACAAATTGCTTTTTTTTTCAATGAAAAGTAACAGCAGCACAATAACTTATTTGTGACAAAGTCATTGATGGAGCAAAATAAAATAAAGTTAATTAACAGGCATTGCTTCAGTTCAAATTAGTTATTTCCTTTAAACAGGAAAACTACCATTGATCTAGTGGTTCTCAACCCTGCCTGCACATTAAAGAAATGGAGGAAAGGAGGACTGGTGTTTAAAAAAATAGTAATATCTATGGCCCACCTCAGAATAATTGAGCATCTCTAAAATGGGTCTTAGGCAAAGATTTTTAAAGTTCTGTCAGTGTTGAGAACTATATGTGTAAATTAATAAGCAATAAAAACCATGCCCTCAAATCAATTCAAAACCAAGAAACTGGTCATGATAAATTTCTTTCCTTTTATATTGGAAAGGGACAGAGTGGACAGGCACTGACTTTTTCTCACTTTTCTTTATCCATTTTTGATTACCCATAGTACAGTTGAACAAACATCAAATATTGGAAGTCATTTAAATATGCGACCCAAATTGAAATTCTCACTACTTATTTTTACAAACCTTTAAAAACAATACTAACTTTCAGAAAGAATCCCCCACATTTTAAGTTTGCATAGATGTTCAAGTCAGTTTTTTGTTCAACTAAGATGACTCAGTAAGATGTATTAGAAATTTTATTTTATTAATAAGTTATTATAAAATGATATTCATGTGCCACAAACTTTTTGGTGAAGATGGGAGAAAGATTTGAGAACTTCCCATGAAGTCCTAAAACTTCTAGAATCCCTTCCTATAAGATCAGTTTCTTAAAAGACAGAACCCAAACAAAAACTTTCTTTTAAAATACATACATAAATATTTCATCTACAACTGCTATGTTGTTGCCAAATTCCTACTGGTAGGTTTAGTAGTTTTATAAAATATTTTTAGCTGGGCACAGTGATGAACACTTGAAATTTCAGTGGTCAGGAGATTGAGGTAGGAGAACCAATGATTCAATGCCAGCCTCAGAAATTTGGCAAGGCTCTGAACAAGTTAGTAAGACCCTGCCGAAAAATAAAATACAAAAATGGACTGGGAAGGAGTTGGGTTACAACTTAGTAGTAGAGTGGTTTCCTAGCATTGGTCAGACACTAGGCTCAATCTTCAAAACAACAGAAAAATGAAATAAAATAAAGGATAACTTTTTAAAGAGTGTATCTCCTTGAAAAAAGTGGGGACTGGAGATGTGGCACAGTGGAGAAGCATCCCTGGGTTCAATCTTTAGTATCAAAAATATATTTTTTATTAGTGTGTCATAATTATTTTAATAGTTTGTCCATTATGACATATTTATATATGTGCAGAACATCTTTTGATCAATTGCATTACTTAGTGCCTCACTTTCCCCTCTTCTCCTTCCCCATGAGTCTGTACTATACTGTTGACCTTCTATTTTGGTGAAATCCCCTATATATATATTTTTTTTTCAATTTTAGTTTTCATTCTTGCTTTCATATATGAGAGAAAACCCTTGACTTTTGTCTCTGATTCTGGCTTAATACACCTAGCATGATGTTCTCCAGTTTCATTCATTTCTCACAAATGACATAATTTTATTCTTCTTTATGATCGACTAGAATAAATAAAGTTGTGAACAGATGTATAGATGCTATTTCCTGGGAATATCACCTGCAAGCACAGAGGACCTCCCATATTCAGGTTCAGCTTGCTATTGTGTGAGTCAGAAAATGGAGACCCATGGAGGAGGTCTTACCTGAAGCATGTAGTGCCCTCCCATCTATGACTGATTACTTTCACACCCACTATGTAGACTGGTAAATTCTGGAGTGTTCTTCCTTGTTTGTTTTGACTACTAACCTGTCTCTGTGGTGCATATATCCATGACATTTTTGTGTCTGAGAGAAGGGAGTTCACCTGAAGTTGCAATCTCAGCATCCTCTAAGTGTTAACCATAGGACTCAGTTTCTTCCCTCCTTCAGAATAAGGGAACTGAGGGGGATTTCTTTTCTTAAAACAAAATAATTCCATCCATGAGATTCTACCCCAATGACTTAATATCCTCCAAGTCCTCACTTCCTGTCATCACTTTGGGGGCTTATGATTTCAACATACAAGTTTTGGAAGCACATAAATATTCAGACCATAGTAAAAAGTGATGTCCTTTCTTTGCTAATGATATCATGTAAGTGCCTGATGCCTAGATCTCAGTGCATCTTTCTATTTACTTCCTGCATCCTTGAAGAAATGTGTGCCATCAAGTTATTCTTACTAGACAGTCTTTCTTCTTTTCTGATGGGGTAGCTGTAGGGTCACTCATTTGGACTTCACAACTGAGTGTGAGAGCTGAGAGATTATCATCCCACACTTACAGGGACTTTAGGACCTTGGCAGTGGGGTGATTAAGACCCTGCACCCAAGGAGTTGTGGAAATGGTCACCAAAATAGTTGAGTGGATCAACCTTGCCCCATTCTCAAGAACTGCAGTCAGAATTGTACACAAATATGGAATTCACATATTGAGCCCACATGGAAGATGGAGGAAATAAGTCAACACTGGATGAACATGGAAGACATTGGTTTTGCCCAAGTTCATACAAAGCCACCAAGACATTAAAATCTCTACTCTAACAAGGATATAAGACTGGTCATTTTGCCTCATGTGTGCACAACCAAGCTTCTGAAAGCAGGACCTGAAAGTAACTGTCAAGTCCTCTCTATGAACTTGGCATTAATCTGTCAAAGAATATTACGCAAAGAACCCTATTTTTAGTAGGATATGTGTTTAACTCATCAGGTTGGTTACTTGGATTGAGAAATGGTCTTTGAACTTGAGACCTCCAGTTTAATGGAGGAAGTACAAAATCCATATGGCCTTTTGCTGTGCTGACAGTAGAAAATGATAATATATCCTGGTTCCATTTATTGCTGAGGTCTTACCATCACTGTTTCCCCACCGATAGCATTGCTATTGTACTTTAAAAATGTTTGTACATTAAACACAAGATCCTGGGAATCACACAATGTTAAGAAATCTTTTAGGTGGAAAATAGTATGATTCATACTGGTGTGGTCAAACTCAGCTCTTTGTCAGGCTTAATTTTTTTTTCTCTTTGATTTTACTCTATACTTTGAATATGCAGACTTCTTATGTAGTTCAAAATTTACCCATGTTAAAAGTCCACTGAAGTCTCCTCTGTACCTCTGTCCTCTCTAGTCTCCTCCCACTGCCCCTTGTATCTTTTAATCTACTTCAATATTTTTTACTGTTTCTCATTCTGATAGGTGAAAAGAAAGGTGATATGTCCCTTCTAGATGTGAAAAAGAAGAAGGATAGTGTTGGCTTATATCCTAAGGACAATTTCAGGGAAAAATGCATTTCTTAGGCTAAGAAAATTATATACTTGATTGGTCTTTTTATATTTTGGGCAATAAATAACAAAGTATATATCTAGGAGAAAATGAAGAAAAACATTCTATTTCAAATACTATTACTTTCATGAATCTAGGGCTAAAAAATTACCATCTGGAAAATGTACAGAAACTTTTCCCACTTTAGTACACAAGTCTCTTTGACACCCTCCAGGTGCCATTTTCCTATTGTTACAAAATCATGTCTGCATTATGTAATAATTGTGGTGGTCCCACTGTACATCAGTTTTCCTATCCATTCAGAACTACTATATATTATTGAAAATGATTTTTGAATTTAAGCTCATCAATGTGTTTTTTGTGCAGTAGTATCTTACTTGTCTTTCTCATCTTGATTATGTATACCAGTTTAATATTGAAACCTCTCTAATTTTTGTTATATTCAAATGGGAACATTGCAGTATTGGGAGCAAATTCTAACCTTCCAAGAAATGACATCAATGGAGTTGGTGTTACACATTAGCATATTATTTCAGTGCTCTCTTTATTCTGATTTATTTCTAGATCCAATATTATAAATACATCAAGTGAGCAAACATTGAAATCACTCACTCTAAGACACATTTTTTGTAAAACTCTCACTACTCACCTCAGGAATACCTCCATACACAACTTACTGAGCCCTCTGTACTCATTTCAATCTTTCTTCCACCATACCTCAGTGAGTCATACTTAATTATCTCAGGTGCCCCTCCCTCAGACACCAAGGAACCATTTCATACACCTCATAGTATACTTTTACACATATCATACAGAACTCACTACTCATCTCAGATGCCTTTCCCTAAATAACTAAGATATCCCTCCTCACAAAACTCAGTGTGCCTTTCATATACATCTCAGTGATTACTAATAACTACAAAAGCAGTCATTATCCAACTTAGAAAGATGTCACTACAATCTTGAGTCCTCACTGTACTCCTTTTCAAGCTCTCACTAAATACCACATAGTGCACTATTACTTACCTCTGAGAACTCTCACTACATCTAATAGTGCCTTTTCTATTCAAAATACAGACCCTCCATATACATCTCAAATAGCCCTACTTACTTCCCTTAGGAAACACTCATACTCACATAAAGGAGACCTCCTACACACCTCATATAACCCTCCTATACACTTCACATGGCACACTCTATATACCTGTTTATATCCTCACTACAAATCTCAGGGAACCCTCTCTTGACACCTCAGAGAGACCTTCCTACATGCCAACAAGATATCTCCCTACACAATTCAGAAAGCCCTCCCTACTCACATCAACTGCTGTTCCTACACAACTTTTCTTATTTTTTTGATATGATGGATTGACACCAGGGTGCTCAACCACTGAACCACACACCCAGGCCTTTTAATTTAATTTAATTTAATTTAATTTAATTTAATTTATTTTGAGACAGGGATCCTATAAGTTGATCAGGGTCTTGATAAATTATGGAGGCTGACTTCGAACAAGCAATACTGCTCTCTGAGAATCCTCAGAAATTTCAATTACTAATGTGCCACTTTAACTGCCCTAATAAAATTTTCAAAGATTATTTATTACATGCTAATATAGGTCCACTTACTTTATACTATAAAATGCACATTTAAATTTTTAAAATATATAAAATATAATTTTAAGAAAGGGCATATGCCATTTATTTGTTCTTGGATATCATGAAACTACATCCTAGTGCTCAAAAGTGACCCAAAAAACTAGGACACATATGGAAATTTGATTTATATTTTTCTGTTAATTTTTCTGGATTATAATGGAAGATGACACCAAAACACTGAATGAGTGAATGAAGAATATTGTGTTACTTTACCTGATTGTTACTTTTGGAAATGATTGTCTTATCCTAGTGGTGGTAGAGAGTTTTCATTTTCCACAAATACTGGATGATGGCATTCATGTGTTGAACCTGAAAATGTTGATCACAGAGAACCCAAAAACAGAAAATACTCTGAGGTCTAAAAAAAGGGAATGAGAGAAAGTGAATAACAAATGTCAAAAAGAGTTAAAAGGGAAAAGCAACTCAGATTTTATAGCACAATAGGGTGATTTCAGTCTATAATTATTTTCATACAATTGAAAATAACCAGAGTTGACTTTGATGGTATCAACATAAAAATTATAATATTTGAGAAGATGAAAATTACCCTAATTTGATCACGACACACTGAATACACATGTTGAATGATAATGCTGGGTACCATATGCAAATACAATTAGTGTCTTCAATTAAAAAACTAAACAAAAATCAACATTTCAATGTTTTAACCAAGTATTTACATCACCGTGGATTTTTAAATGGTAGCCCATGTTCAAGAATATGTAAGTTTTCTCATTTCTCTTCATATTATGCCATATAGAGCTACAAGTTCTAAACATTTGGAAATTATTTAGTCTCAAACGTGATTTTCTGTTGACTGTTGTTTTTAAAGTGTCTGAAAATAGTTGTAAAATATATACCCATGATTTTAGACATTTTAATTAATGTACAACATGTGTTGTATAGGAAATATCCTGTCAGTAGATCAATATTAAATTTTCTGTAGCAGGTTTAAGGTTGGGATTCTGAACAAGAAAATTGTATACTACATGACATGAAAATAAGGATTTTTTTGAAGGTCCATTTTTCAGACTTAGGTAAAATGATTTTTATTTAGTGAAAACATTACAATTCAATGACTCTGAATATAGTTTAACTGTGACATTAATTCCTATTCCATTTCCAGATAATTTAGGAAAAACATTAGTATATATCTTACTAATATTTGATAACTGCATTTGGCTCACTTAGCACAGTTATTGTAGTGATGATAATAGCAGGGATATAAGGTGGATAGTGTGTGGATATGAAAAAAATTAAAAACCACAAAAGATCTTACTACATGTACTGATATAATGTTCTAATATTATCGGAAATTTTTGAGGGAACAATAGAAGTTGCCTCAAAATCTCAGAAGGTACATGTATGGTCAAATGCATAAATAAAACATAGTGGCCAATATTTCTAAAGGTCAATATTTCTAAAGGTTATTATATGTAACAAACACTTTTATATTTACTACATCATTTTCTTTCCTATATAATGCCTCTCAAATACAGGTAATGAGACTGCCTGTATTTTGTAGATAATCAGAATTTAGCATTATAGGCTGTTCATGGTCACACTTAAACCCAATGGAAGACCACAGATGCAAATTCAAACAATGTGTCTTAGAGGGTTCATTCCATTTAATGTTGGCTTAGTTGATGAATTAAAGGTATTATATCTGAAAATATACCAGAAAAAGACAACACTAAAATAATATATTCATGTATACAATTACTACATATAAATTGATACTGATTTTTTGAGAGTTAGAATTCTCCACAATTAGAAATTCTCCCAACTGAATTCATTAATTTGTAAAGAATCCAATATGTACCTGTGGTTTCATCAAGTGGTAGAGCACTTACCTCATATGCATGGGGCACTGGATTCAATTATCAGTACTACATTAAAGAATAAAATAAGGGTATTGTGTCCATTTACAACTTTAAAAATCCCCAAAAATTAAAATAAAGAAAAAAAGAGAGCAAAATAAGATACAACCCCACAAAACTTTAAGATGAGATTATAAGCAAGAACTATTCTCAATAATATATAGTAATTCTGAATGGATAGGAAAGCTGGTGTAGAGTGGGAGCCCAACAATCATTACATAATTCAGACATGATTTGTTAATAATAGAAAAGTACATCTGGAGAATGTCAAAAATAAATGTATTCATTTGTGGCCAGTTTATTTTTTATAACATAAACAAAGGGTAAAGAATAGTAATATCACTAATGGTGTTATGACAAATGAATATCCACATGCAAAAGATTTATATGGACTCACCTCACACCACATTCAAAAACTAAATCTAACAATCACACCTAAATATAAAACTTAAATATATAAAATTTTTGGTTGAGTTTGTAGTTTAGTGATAGAGCACTTGCCTAGCATGTGTGAGGCAGTGGATTCATTCTTCAGATTGATATAAAAATAAATACATAAAATGAAGGAGTTTTTTCCCTGTAAAACTAAAAAAAATTAAAAATATATGAATCCCTTGGGAGAAAACAAGGAGGTAATATTTTTTAAATATTTTAGTAGGGGCTGGGGAGATAGCTCAGCTGGTAGAGTGCTTGCCTCGCAAGCACAAGGCCCTGAGTTCAATCCCCAGTACCTCAAAAAAATATTTTAGTAGTCAAAGGATTTTCATTTTGTTTACTTATTTATATGTAGTGCTGTGAATCAAACCCAGTGCCTCACACATGTCAGACAAATACTGTACCACTAAGTCACAACCACAGAACAAGGTAGTAAATTTTTATGACCTTGAACTTGGCAATGGATTCTTACATACAACAAAAAGTAATCAGCAGTTAAACTAAATTTCATCAAAATTAATGTTTTCATGTTCCAAATGCTATTATTAAGAAACACAACCTAAGCATTGGGAAAATTATTTGAGAACTACTTTGTGTATGTGTATGTGTATGTATGTTTCTCTCTGTGTGTGTGTGTGTGTGTGTGTGTGTGTGTGCATTTATGCTTGTGTGTTTATAATCCAGAATATATGAAGAACCCTTGCATTTCAAAACAAAGATATTGACTCAACATATGCCTGTAATCAACATATGCCTGTAGGAGCTCAGAATGCTGAGGAAGGTGACTGGGAGTTCAAGGCCAGCATCAGCAAATTAGTGAGGCTTTGAGAAACTTAGCAAGAACCTGGCTCAAAATTAAAAAAAAATAAAAGACTGTGCTGGGGACTTGGCTCAGTGGTTAAGCAATTCTGGGTTCGATCCCAGTTAAAAAAAATAACATAGAAAAACAAAAGTAGCATGAACAAAGGACTTGAACAGAATGTACTAAAGTCAGTACAAAAATGACCAAAGAAGCTCCTCAAAGTGTGCTCATCTTTATTCATTAGAGAAGTGCAATTCAAAATGACAATGAGAGCAGGGCACTATGGCACACTCAATCCCACCTTCTTCAGAAATGGCAGCATGCCATTTCTGAATGGCAATTTCCAGGCCAAACTGGGAAACTTAGTGAAACACTGACTCAAAACAAAAAATAAAGGAACCTGGAGATGTAACTCAGATGTAGAGGGCACATGGGTTTGGCTCAAATTATAAAACACATATACAGGCACATGTGTGAGATACCATGCCACACCACAAAGATGGCTTAATTTTTAAAAGTAAAATAGCAAGTGCAGAAAGTGTAACAATGTGGAGAAATTGTATTCCTTTTATATTCCTAGGAAGAATGTGGGATTGTGCAGTAGGTAGAGATAACAGTTTGATAACTTCTTAAAAAGTTCAACATAGATTTCCCATATGATGTATGAATTCCACTCCTAGCTGTATGCTCAAACAAACATAAATATTCATAGCAGCACCATTTATGCCACTAAAAGGGGAAAAGAATCCAAATGACAAACAACAGATAAAAGGATAAACAAATTTACACATGTATGTGAGGGGTGTTTACATATATGTGCACATATCTACCTACATATATGCACCTACAAATACAAATTTGTGGTAGAAAATCATACTGCCATAAAAGGAATAAAATACTGATACATACTAAAACTTGAATATTTTTTGAATATAAATGTAGATGAATAAAATCTGAAATAAAATATCATATATTGCCTAATACAATTCATATGAGATATCCAGAATGTGGAAACTCCAGAGACAGAAAATTGAATGGTGGTTGCCAGGATCTTGTAGGGCATAAAAGGGAGTGGTTTTTAAATGAGCAGATGGTTTTATTTGTGGTGATGAAATGATGTGAAACAAGATAAAGATGGAGATTAGGTCATAATACTATAAATGTCACTAAATTGCACATATTAAAATGGTCACTATTATGAGAAGTTTATGTCAAACAACTTTTAAAAATCTGAAAACACTTAAGTCTACTTAATTGCAGAAAATCTAGTTCTAGATGGTAGAAAGCACTGTGGAGCTGCAGACTCCCAAGTTTATTCAGGATCACAAATCAAATCACATCTGATAGCATTAGTGACAGCCAGGAATTGACAGCCTAAGCTTTTTCAAGCACCATTTTAAGTTCTTCATATATTTGGATCCTATTTCTCTTCACAGTCTTGGGCCCTAATGGAAGAAATTCTGATTTTAGTGATGAGTACACTAAGAAACAAAGTCCTTATTTTAAGGTCATCCACCTTGCAAACTAGGGCTTGAGACCACTGATTTGTCTGAATTGTCTGAATTCCAAACTCTTTTGTGATCTATATGACTGTTAAAATCCAGTCAGTGGATGCTTCTGTAAGGAGGGTGAGGGAAGAGGGAGAAATTGCAAAGGGACACCAGAAATATTTTGGTTGTGATATCACCCATGTTCACTATGTAGATTTTGGTGATGAATTCCTGGATAAATGTATACAACAAATATCAAAGTATACATTACATATGTATAGTTGATCATCCATCAGTATTACCTGAACAAAATTTTCTAAAACAAACAAATAAATAAATAAAAAGGACTTATAAGAAAAGTAAAACAAAAAAGTGAATAAAAAATTGGAAGGCAACACTCAAGAAGATGTACACATTGCACATAAGAAGTTGCTCAACACCAAATCACAGGGGACAGCAAATCAACCCCACATGTATGAATGGACAAAAATCAAACCAATCAACACCAATTGATGACAAAAATGAGGAGCAAAAGGAACTCTCCCACCTTTCTATTGGATTCAAAAAGTAGTTTGGTGGTTTCTTACAAAAGTAAACACAGGCTTATCTCTGTCACAAAAATCACATTCCAGGTGGTTATCTGAAGGAGTTGAAAGCTTGCATCCACACAAAACTTAATAAAAAAGGCCTTAGTTTCTTCTTTCATGATAGCCAAGAACAGAAAGCAATCAACTCACCCATTCATGAGCATTTTCTTGTTATTAATAAAAAAATCTTGACATGTTCACAAAATGGAGTATTGCTTGACAATTTTAAAAAGTCAAAAAATCAAACAGACTGGTAAAGAAAATCAGCTGGTGTGAAATTCTAATCTGGGTGATTCCATCTCTATGATGTTATGCAAAGTGCAAAGCAAAAGATAATAAAAGTATTAGTGGTGGAAGAATGGGAAAATTTGGAGCAATCTATCTATTCTGCAAGATTCTATAATGGTGAATATTGAGAGCAATGTTTTCATCGTAACAAACTACACAACTGCTTAAGAAATGTATCATACTGTTAATCTTATATTAGTGTGGCAATGGTAACAAATATATCAGAGATATGCAAGATGTAAATCACAGGGGAAACTATATGCAGGAAGGACTATGGGAACTTGGTAGTATATGCTATATTTTTCTTAATAGTGAAAATTACTCAAGAAAGCATGTTAAGTTATGAACAAGCCTTATCCACTTAGAAATCACTATGGTGAGAATGAAAGATTCGCAGCAACTCTCTTGTTTCTAATGTATTTCTTTTTCAGGTTTTTGGTGGTCCTGTCTAACAATGCTTAAACCAAATTCATTTTAAAGATTTTTACTTGCCATGGTGGCACATGTCTGTAATCCCAGGGACTTAAGTGGCTGAGAAAAAAGAATCAAGTTATGAGGCTCTCCTCATCTAATTAGCAAGACCCTGAGCATCTTAGCAGAACCTGACCTCTAAAATAAAATAAAAAGAGCTGGGGATGTTGCTCAGTGGTTAAGCACCCCTGTGGGGGGGAATATATATATGTGTAACAGCAAACAAAATATGTTATGGAAGAAGATGATATTTTAAATCCCCAAGGAACCTGAGAGACCCTTCCATCAAACAAGAGTGACCATTACTTTCTCTGTTCCAAAACAAGTGATTCCTTAGCTCATAAGAAAAACCTGATTCAATGGGAATTTACTCCACCTATGCTTGAAAAAATATGCTCTGAGATGTTTTCTTAAATATTCCACTTCACTTACAGCATAGTATAAAATATGGGAATATTGTACCCTTGCTTACCTGACATGCTTGAGTGGGAATTCAGCAAGAACATTGATGTAAAGAGATGTAGTGGTACACACCCAAGGAAAAACAAAGTGGAGCAGATATTATGATGAGACACAGAGTTTAAAATATGAAAAGTATATAGCAAGTCATGTTGGCAGGAAAGGCTTTTTCTGAGGTTTGAAGTAAGGAGGGAAGGAGGGATGTCTGGGTAAAATACATTGAGTTTGCCCACCACAGCTCATGGATGAGCTGTAATGGACATGAAATGGAGAAATAATCTCCCAGCTCTGGCATGGGACATGCACATTCCATGCAGTGCTGTCTTGAATAATGAATGAGTACATATCCACTTAAAATTCAACCCTTACTCCCAAGAGTTTAATGCTTTATGCTTTGAATATAACCCTTGCAGCTCTGTCATTACAACTTATATTTTAAATGGACATGATTCTGTACCTTTTTTTCTCCCTGATGCTTCTTAATCTCTCTTCCTTCCTAATCTCAGGAACAACAGGAATATTTTTCTTCCCCATCCTAGGAAAAGATCTCTGTCCTACAGCAGACATCCACCATAATAGCAAAGTAATCCAGACTGTGGGGCAGTACCAGAAGATTTCAGACATTACTGTCTCACAAATTAATGAATGAATTACAACTGCAGACAGAGAACACATGAAATGTAGACTCTTAGTCATCTCCTTGAATGTCCTCTGTTACTGTAATTTGTAGAACTACAGGCTTTGTGACACAAGTCCCCATTGCTTCTCCTTTTCTAGCAAAGCAGTAAACCTTTTTTTTTTTCCCCCTTTTTCTCAAAACCACGTCTTCATTGTTGGATTGGCATCAGGGACAAAGAGCTTTCAAACACAAGAGGGAGATGTGGAGACCACTAACATGGAGGACAAGTTGGGGAAGAAGAATTTCTAAGCAAGAAATTAATCCCTTGAAAAAGTGAAGAATGGCCCAATGAGGAATAAGTTCCCTTGAACCTCCCTGGAAGTTCATGGGAAATAATTCCAATATTCTGTGAATTTTTTATTTTTTATTCTTTTTCTCTCTGCTTCTTTCCTACCATGCTCACAAATTCCCTACCTCTCTTTCTTCTTTCCTATGCAGCACAAGATGTCCCAGGTCACTCTCCATATTTTATTCTCTCAACAAAGGTATTTATGTATTTTGGTACCAGGTAATGAACCCAGGGGTGTTTAAACACTGATTCACATTCCAAGCCCTTTTTTAATTTTATTTGGAGACAGGGTCTCCCTGAGTTTCTTAGGGCTATCTAAGTTCCTGAGGTTGACATTGAACTTGGGATTCTTCTAACTTGACCTCCCAAATCACAGGGATTATGGACTCAATTGAGGTAATTAGAGTACAAATTTTAATGATTTGTAAATTCACTGTTCCTTTTCTTTTGACACTGGAGCTCCAATGAGAAAGGGAGAGTGTGTTGTAAATTCCCCTTTTTCAAAATGAATTCTATCAGCAGAAATTAACATGGATTCAACCCCAAATCCTAATGTTTTCAATCGAGTCATAAGCACAACAATGAAAAGAAAAACTGACTAGGAGACTCAGGGCCAAGGGCAGCTGTCTTTTATCTTCACATATTGATTTTCCAGTTGACAATATGGCTCACATGGAAAGTGCTCAGGTGTGGAAGTCTGCTGCATTGGCAGAGACTGGGAGTGTGTCCAAAAAGGCTCAAAATTTCCAAGGACCAGTGCAGTTGTCATTTTGAGTTTTCTGCCACTGCAGCCTGGTGCACATGGCCTAGCTGAATAAGTTGCTGAAGAAATAGGCACACTAGCATACTCCTGAGAGAGATGTAACCTATGAACTAATGAGATTTGAATGATATGAAACAACATGTACTCTTAAGAAATGCAGGTGACTCAAGAAGCACTGCTCCCTTTGAGTGCAGCTCCATGCTGAAAGGTGGCATTGGCAATTACTTGCATACGAAACTGGTACTTCAACAGTGTTGATTTCATTGATTAACAAAGGAGAAAAACAAGCTGAGGGGATGGAAATTTGGCATCCTCAGAAGTGTTTTGTCTTGTTATTTTCTTTTTCCTATCCCTCAGTGCTGGGAACTGGAACCCCACACTTTCCCCTTGTAAAGCAAGCTCCCTATTGTACGGGTTATATCATCAGCACAGGAACAGATCTTTTAAGGTACATGAATTGATTTCCTCAGGTTCTGTGTATGTGAAGATCTATGCAGAGAAGCAACCCTAGACAAAGTCAATGAATGACTAAAGAATTCTTAATTCTCCTTTTTACAACAATCTTGCAAGTAACATTTTTGCATGTCAACACCAAGAGTCTAGGGGTGTGTCCTGAGGAAAACAATTATCCTATCTTTACTTAAGGAGAAAACTGTTTATAGCTGATCACTGAGCAGAAAATTACATAAGTGATACATGAAAGAAAGGGCACAAAGAGAGGCAGGACTTTGTGGGTATTAGATTATGCCCAGGTTGGTAGTATGAAAGGAGATTTTGGGAATCATTCACCATTGCATCTCTATGCATTATATTCACAATCTACTGACACCTTCCTAGATCTTTTTTTCTTACTTTTCCTTTTCTCATTTTACTTTGTAAAATTCTACCCAGCAGAGTGCAGTGCAAAATGCACAAGCCAGTGCTGGTTCTGGATGTTGCCTACCATCTCAGGAAGGGGTGAGGTAGAGGAAGGTGTTTCTCCTGAAAATACAGTTTCCTTCAATGAGGGAATGCCTCATCAACTTAACCAGATGATGTCAGGAAATATAAACAGGCAAAGGCATGAGTTGATGGCTTTCAGGTATGGGTTCTAAGTACTGATATTTGCTGGCAGAAAGGAAACATTCCTCATCCAATTTCATTTTTCTGCTCCATATATTTGTAGGTTTTACTCTCAAGATTTATTACAGTGAGATAAGGACTGAAATTCATATCCCTGATGTCTTAATTATTCAGTTGCCTTCAATTCCACTCAGGACAATGACTCACTTGGTTACCAGTGCTCCCAAGACATGAGAGCTAAAATGGGAGTGCTCCTCTATCCAGGAGGAAGGGGCAGGCATCGAGCTGATCTGGAGTGAATGGCTCCAGGATTGCAGGCTTTGCTTGGAGAATGCACTTGTTTTCTCTCCCCAGAGGGTTTTTACAATCTTGGACAACATGGATTTTGAGGAGTGACTCCCATGACATGGCTCCTGCAGCACAGACAAAATCTGAGGACACAGATGAAAGGCCTGACAGCATGATGGTTTAACAGTTCCCATGGCAACCAGAGACGATTCTGCTCCTGGTTGCTTCAGACCAAGATTGAAAACAAGCACAAGCTCAGTTGTGATGGTCAAAGGAAAGATAAAGGGAGTGAGTTCCAGGGACCTGGGGTTTTCAAAAATGTGATTCTAAACTCGTTGGCCAGGAGAGGAGGAGCTAAGCTGCCTGCAGGTCTCAGGCCTGTGGTTGGTGGATCACTCCATCTCCAGGCAGGACAAGAAACCCCCTGAAGCCTGAGAGCTCACACTAAAGTCCAGTTTTGCTAGGTGATGCTGTTCTCCTTTGGCTGCACTTGGCATCATGACAGCAGGCAATTATACCCCACCAGGTCCAGTGGGCCAGTTTGGGCAGATGTGTGCTTGGTGGAACATGGATCACCAAGCTGATCACCAGCTCCAGCAGTATTTTCTCTAATCCTGCTCCTCCAGAACTATGCACACCTGGAATATCCTAGTCAGAAAAATAGCCTAGACCCCTAGCAACCACCTGAATGATGGCTGAGGAGAGCTCAGGGCAGTGGGGCATGCAGTGAACATGGTGGCTTTGGTGATCTTTGAGGATGGACAATTCACACCCATTGAGGCTGTTTGCTCCACCTTTCCAAGAAAGTTCAGACATGAGAACTGGAACCTGGGAAGTGGGCCTTCCAAGTGAAGGTTGGTGGCTCCTTTGGTGGCTAATGTGGAGAGAAGGGAGTCATTCACTCAGCATGTTGGACAGAGGCCAGAACGGTGCTTACATGCAAGGAGAGATGTTCTGGGCTCACTCCACCTGCAAGGCCACACCTCTGTGACTGCTGCCTAACAACTAGGCTGCACTCAGAAATTTACCTGCTGGAAATTTCCAGGGTCATCTCAACTCACCTTGACATGCAGAAATATATTTCCTATCTGTGTTCACACAAGTGTTCATTCTCTTGACCAGACTAGTGCCTGCCTGGCCCAGAGCCCGGTGGGATATTGCCATGAGTCCTATTACCATCCTCAGGAGGATACCAATTACAAGTCAGTGGATGATTTTAGAGCCTGTTGGTGGCATGATGAGCACAGCATCACAGGGCATAACAACAGATTTGAACATGCACCTTGCTGAAAGGGTAATGGTTCAAAGCTTCCAAGATGAATACTCAAAGAGGGAGAGCAAGGACATTTGTGTGTCATGGAAATCAGAAGTGTGTTGGTTCCAAAAGCCTACTTTAGTGAAGAGACACTCTAAATCTAGTCAGCCTTCATGGTCTACACACAAATTCCATGACACTTCTTCAGTCTCAACATACTCTACAAATAGAGGAAGTAGTACTTGCCAATTCATTCTGGAAGCAACCATCATTATAGACCCTAATTCCCCTTGCAAGGACCTCAAAATTTCCCCTGGCAAAATTCATGGATCTTTCTTATTGCTCTCATGGGACAGCTAATTAAACATAAGCTGATCCATATTGTTTCTGGCACAAGAAGCGTGAGGAAAGGCTTACCTTACAACACAGCCCTTACACACACTAACTACAAATTAAATGAGTTGAATTTGAAATAAGCAGCAATGAACCCAGCTCTCAAAATAAAGACTGCACCACAATATCAGAAATGTAAACACAAACAGCTGTGCTAAAAGGCAAACATGAAGATGCAACATGGGCAAAACCTGAATATCAAAACAGAAGTGGTTCGAGAATATCTGAATATTGGATGGGATTTCCTGATCAGGAAAGGCGTACCACAGGCATTAAGAAATTCTCAAATCCTTTGTATTTCTTTTGGGTTTTTTTTGTTTGTTTGTTTTTAAAATAGCATTTAATTTTGAAATGTTAATGTGTGCATTACAAGAAAAATAATAACACAAGCAAAGAACAAATTCATCCAGTCACAAGCAGCTTAGTTGGATGTGTCCCTCCAGGTCGTGTGTATACATACACAATATCCCATTTTGTGCAATTGAGATTGTAGTGTGTATCATACTTTTCCATACATCATGAATATTCACCAATCAAAATTACCAAGAGTCTCTATAAGTGTTCCCTTCCTTTTGACACTAGAGCTCCAATGAAAATGGGAGAGTAGGTAGTCAATTCCCCCTTTCTCCAGAATGCTATCAGCAAAAACTAACATGAAATCAGTCCCAAATTCTACCATTTTTTATCAAGTCATAAGCAAGGCAATACAAAATAAAACTGATGAGGAAATCATGGCCAGGGGCAGCTGTCTTCTGTCTTCACAATTTGAATTTCCAATTGACCATGTAGTTAACATGGAAAGTGCTCAGCTGTGGAAGACCCCTTCATTGTCAGTCTGGGAGTGTTTCCAAAAAGCCTCAAAATTGGCAAGGGCCTGTGAGGGGTCAATTTGAATTTTGTACCACTGCGAACTGGTGCACATTGCCAATCAAGAGAATTTGCAGGGAAAAGATGGTGATAGGACACTCGAGTGAGTGGTAAATTTTGAAGTGATGATAGTTGAAAGATGGGAAGGAACATGTCCTCTTAAGAAATGCAGGAGACTGGGAATGCACTCCTGCCTTTGAGTGCAGCTTCAGACTGAAAGGAATTAATGGAAATTGCTGGCAGGTGAAACTGGTTGTTCTTGAAAAGTGTTGATTTGGATGAATAAAAGAGGAGAAAAAGAAAAGGGTTGAGAAGAGGGGAGGTTTGCACCCTCCGAAGTGTCTTTTCTTATTCTTTTTTTCTTTTCTGTATCCGATGGTGCTGGGGATTTGAACCCCGGTCTTTCTGCGTCCAAAGCCAGCGCCCTACAGGGTGGTCCATATCATCAGCACAGGAACAGCTCCTTTGGGGTACATGAATTGATCCAGTCTGGTTCTGTGTCTCTGAAATTCTATGCAGAGAAGCAACCCTAGACAAAGCCAATCAATGACTAAGAAAATCTTAATTCTCTTTTTCACAACAACCTTGCAAATAACCTTTTTAACATCTCAACACCCACATTTTAGGGACGTGTCCTGAGCAAAAGAATTATCCCATCTTTACTTAAGGAGGAAACCGGTAGTAGCTCATCCCTGAGCAGAAAATTATACCACTGATCTATTGAGGAGAGGGTATGAGGAGAGTCAGGACTATGAGGGTATTAGAATATGCTCAGGTTGTTAGTATGAAAGTAGATTTTGGGGATCATTGTGCATTGCATCCCCAGTCATTACATTCATGGTCTCCTGACAACTTCCTTGATTTCTTTTTCTTTACTTTTCCTTTTGGTATTTTACTTTGGGAACTCTTCCCAGCAGAGTGAAGTACAAAATGCACTAGCCACTGCTGGTTCTGGATCTTGCCTATCTTCTCAGGTAGCAGTGGGGTAGAGGAAGGTGTTTCTCCTGGGAAAGGCCAGTGTCTGTCAATGAGAGAATGCCTCATCAACTTAGCCAGACAATGTCAGAAAATATAAACAGACAAAAGCAAGTGGTGATGGCACTTGAGTTCTGGGTTCCCAGGACCCATATATGCTGGCAGAAAGGAAACATTCCTCATACAATTTCAATCTTCTTCTCGGTATATTTTTAGCTTTCACTCTCAAGATTTTTTAAAGGAGAAAAGGGCTGAAATTTATGTGCCTAATCTCTCAATGATTCAGTTGCATTCAGTTACAGTGAGGAAACACCTCACGTGGTTACCAATGCTCCTGTGACGTGAGAGCAAAAAATGGGAGTGCTCATCTCTCCAGGTAGAAGAGGCAGGCATTGGGGATTTCAGGTGTGAAAGGCTAGAAGATTCCAGGATCCGGATGGAGAGAGTTGGTTTCTATCTCCAGAGTGGTTTTCAGAGCCTTGAGCAACATGGAATTTGAGGAGTTTCTCTGGTGACCTGGCGCTCTCCCCACAGATTCCATCTGAAATCACAGAGGAAAGGTCTGACAGCACCATGGTATCATGGTTCCCATGGCAACCAGAGTAACTTCTGCTCCTGACTGCTTCAGACCAACATTGAAAACAAGCACCAGCTCAGTTGGGATGGTCAGAGGAAAGAAGAGGGGAATGAGTGCCAGGGAACTGAGGTTTTCCAAAACGTGATACTAACCTCTATGGCCAGGAGAGCACAGCCTCATGGTCCGTGTATCCCTCCAGGACCAGCCAAGACAAGGAAATCCTCAGAACCGTGACAGCTCACACTAAAATTCAGGTCCACTAGGCATCGCTGCACTCATTTGGCTACACCAAGCATCATGACAGCAGGCTGTTATCTCCCACTAGATCCGGTGGGCCTCTTTGGGTGGAGGTGTGCTTGGGGACACGTGGATCACCAAGCTGAGCACCAGCTCCAGTGCTATTTCCTTCCTAACCCTCTCTTCCACAACTGGGCAAACCCAGAATATCCAAGTCAGGAAAATAGCCTACTGTCCTAGCAACCACACCGAATGATGGCTGGTGAAAGATGCTCATGCCAGTGGAGCATGCAGTGAGCATGGTGAATGAAGTGATTTTTGAATTGGGACACTTCACACACAATCTTGTGGGTTGTTCCCTTTTTCCTAGAAAGTTCAATCAGGTGACATCTGGAACCTGGGAAGTGGATCTTCTAGGTGAAGTTGGATGCATTTTCTGAAGACTTAAGTGGTGTCATAAGAGTCATTCCCTCAGGATGTTGGATGAATGATAGGATGGTGCTGACATGCCAGGACAGTTATTCTGTGCTCTCTACACCTCCAAGGCCATACCTCCTTGGCTGTGACCTTATACCTAAGATGCACTCAGAAATTTACCTGCTGAGAAATTTCAGGGACTCCTCAACTCACCATGAGATGCAGAAATGACTGGCCTACCTGTGTTCACACATGTGTTCTTTCTCTTGACCAGACTAGTGCCAGCTTGGCACAATGTCCTGTACAAAATTTCCACCAGTCCTCTGAACAGCCCTGGGAGGATGCCAACTATATTTCAGTGGATCATGGAAGAACCTGCTGATGGCAGGAGGAACACTGCATGATGTGACATAAGTCCAGAGTGGATGTGCACCATGCTGAAAGGGATATGATGAAAAGATTACAGGGTGAGTATAAAAAGATGGAGAGCAAGGACATTGGGTTGACAAAGAAAGCACAGTGCTGTTGGTGCTGAAAGCCTACTTCAATGAAGAGACATTCTAAACCAATACAGTCATCATTGTAACCCCTTAAATTCCACGTCATTTCTTCAGGTTCAACATACTCTACAAATAGAGAAAGTAGTACTTGCCAGTTCTTTCTGTAAGCATCCATTATTACACACCCAAATTCCCCTTGGAAGGATGTCAAAGACCTTGCAAACTCAAGGTTCTGTCTTGTTGCTCTCAAGGGAAAATTGATTAGACACACACTGATTCATATCATTTCTGGCACAAGAACCATGAGAATAGGCTTTCTTTAAAGCAAAACAAGTATAACCATGATCTAGAGTTTAATCAATTTGAATATGGAATATACAGCACTGAACCCAGGCCTAGAAAAAATCACTGCACCACAACATCACAAATGTAAACAGAAAGTACACTGCTAAAAGGCAAAAATGAAGACCCAAAACTGAATGTCTAAACAGAAGTGGTTCTGGACATCTGAATGTGGGATCAGACATACTGAGCAGGAATCATCTACCACAGGATTTTGCAAATTGTCAAATGCTTTTCATTTCTTGACTTGCTTCATCAGACCACCAACGTGGAACATGCCTAATGGCTCTGGTTTCCTTCTTTTGGTGTGAGTTCTTGCAATGAATGATTTTCTTTTTTTTTTTCCCTTACACTCCAGAGAATAATCCAATATTTCCCAGAAACCTGGTAAACATTAGCACAACATACGCTTTTCCCGCATCTACAGTGCATCTGTGTTCACTTCACCTGCAAGGCCACACACCCTTGGCCGTGGCCATACAACTAAGATGCACTCAGAAATTTACCTGCTGAGTAATTCCAGGGCCACCTCAACTCACATGGAGATTCAGAAATGAATGGTCTCTCTGTGTTTGCACATGTGTTCTTTCTCTTGACCAGACTAGTGCAAGCATGTCATGAGGTCCTTTGCAAAATTTCCACAAGTCCCCTTAGCATCCCTGGGAGGATGCCGACTACAAGTGGCTGGATCATAGAAGAGCCTGCTGATGGCACGAGAAACACAGCATCACGTGACATAACTCCAGATTTGAACATGCACCGTGCTGAAAGGGCTAAGATGAAAAGCTTCCAAGATGAATATACAAAGAGGGAGAGCAAGGACATTGTGTTGGCAACAAAGGCACAAGGCTGTTGGTGCTGAAAGCCTATTTCAATGAAGAGACATTCTAAAACAATACAGTCATCATCATCCACCCTCAAATTCCATGACATATCTTCAGGTTCAACATATTATACAAATACCGGAAGTAGTACATGCCAGTTTCTTCTGTAAGCATCCATTAATACAGATGAAAATTCCCTTTGCAAGGAACTAAAAGCCCTTGCAAACTCGTGGCTCTGTCTCATTGCTCTCAAAGGACAGCTGAATAGACACATGCTGATTCATAGCTTTTCTGGCACAAGAAACTTGAGAAAAGACTTTCTTCAAAACACAGCATGTATACCCATTATCTACAGTTGAAACGAGTTGAATGTGGAATATGCAGCACTGAACACAGCTCTCGAAATATACACTGCACCACATCATGATTGGAAATAGAAAGAGCTCTGCTAAAAGACAAATGTGAAGACCCAAAACTGAATATCAAAACAAGAGTGGTTCAAGAATATCTGAATGTGGGATTGGACTTACTGAGCAGGAATCACGTACCACAGGATTTTGCAAATTTTCAAATGCTTTTCAATTCTTAATTTGTTCAAAACACCACCAACTGGCAACATGCCTAATGGCACTGGTTTCTTTCTTTTGGCATGAGTTCTAGCAATGAATGGTTTTCTTTTTTTCCCTTTCTCTAAAAAAAAAAATACCATATTTCCCTGATCCCTGGTAAACATGAGTACAACATATGCTTTTCCTGCTTCTACATTGCATCTATTGAGGACATGCATCAAAATCACCAAGAGTCTCTACAAGTGTTCCCTTCCTATTGACACTGGAGCTCCAATGAGAGTGGGAGAGAAAGTGGCAAAATCCCCTTTCTCTTGAATGCAATGGAAACAAGCTAACATGGATTGAGCCCCAAATCCTACATTTTTTTATCAAGTCATAAGCAAGGCAATGCAAAATAAAACTCAGTAGGAAATCAGGGCCAGGGGCAGCTGTCTCTCATCTTCACAATTTTGTCTTCCAATTGACCTGGTGGTTCACGTGGCAAGTGCTCAGCTGTGGATGTCCCCTTCATTGGCAGTCTGTGAGTGTGTCCAAAAAGCCTTAAAATTGGCAAGGGCCTGTGAGGGGTCAATTTCCAATTTGTGCCACTGCAACCTGGTGCACATTGCAAATCAAGAGCATTTACTGTGAAAAGATGGTGATAGGACACTCAAGAGTGAGTAGTAAGGTCTAAAGTGATGAAAAGTTGTAAGATGGGAAGGAACACTTCCTTTTAGGAAATGCAGGTGACTGGGGATGCCCTGCTGCCTTTGAGTGCAGCTCCCAGCTGAAAGGGGTCATTGGAAATTGCTGTCAGGCGAAACTGTAAGTTCTTGTAAAGGGTTGATTCCGTGGAATAAGAGAGGAGAAAAAGAAAAAGTTTGAGAGGAGAGGAGGTTTGCACCCTCTGAAGTGTCTTTGCTTGTTTTTTTTTTTTTTCTTTTTTCCATCCCATAGTGCTGGGGATTTGAACCCCAGACTTCTGCTTGCAAAGCCAGCGCCCTACTGGGTGGACTATATCATCAACACAGAATCAGCTCCTTTGAGGTACTGGACTTGATCCAGTAAAGTTCTGTGTCTCTGAAGTTCTATGCAGAGAAAGAACGCTAGACAAGGCAAATCAATGACTAAGAAATTGTTAATTCTCTTTTCACAACAATCTTGCAAAAAAACTTTTTTACATCTCAACAAACACAGTCCAGATGTGTGACCTGAGGGAAAGATTTATCTCCTCTTTACTTAAGGAGGAAACTGGTAGTAGCTCATACGTGAGCAGATTGTTCTATCAGTGATCTATGGAGCACAGGACTCAAGAAGGGTCAGGACTATGAGGGTATAGAATATGCTCAGGTTGTTAGTAAGAAAGGAGATTTTGGGGATCATTGTTTATTGCATCCCCAGTCATTACATTCACAGTCTACTGACAGTTTCCTTGTTTTTTTTTTACTTTTCCTTTTGGACTTTTATTTTTGAACTTCTACCCAGCAGAGTGCAGTGCAAAATGCACAAACCAGTGCTGCTTCTGGATCTTGCCTATCACCTCAGGTAGGGGTGAGGTAGAGGAAGGTGTTTCTCCTGGGAAAAGCCAGTTTCCTTCAAGCAGGGAATGCCTTATCAACTTAGCCAAAGGATGTCAGGAAATATAAAC
Organism: Sciurus carolinensis; assembly: GCF_902686445.1. Taxonomy (NCBI): domain Eukaryota; kingdom Metazoa; phylum Chordata; class Mammalia; order Rodentia; family Sciuridae; genus Sciurus; species Sciurus carolinensis. The sequence continues at coordinate 2,743,193 of NW_025920105.1, read as the reverse complement.
AGGCAAAGGCCAGTGGTGATGGCACTCAAGTTCTGGGTTCCCAAGACCCATGTTTGCTGGCAGAAAAGAAACAATCCTCATCCAATTTCAATCTTCCTCCTGGTATGTTTTAAGCTTTCACTCTCAAGATTTGTTACCATGAGCAAAGGACTGAAATTCATGTCCCTGATCTCTCAATGATTCAGTTGCATTTAGTTACATGGAGGACAACACCTCACCAGGTTACCAATGCTCCTGTGATATGAGACAAAAAATGGGAGAGCACTAATCTCCAGGTAGAAGGGTCAGGCATCAGGGAATTTGGGTGTGAATGGATTGAGGATTCCAGACTCCAGATGGTGAAGTGTTGGTTTCTCTCTCCAGATGGGTTTTTGGAAGTTTGAGCAATATGGAGTTGGAAGAGTTTCTCAGGGACCCTGCTGCTAGCATCTTCTAAAAGCTTAGGTGGTGCTCAGCTGTTGATGTCCCCTTCATTGTAGTCTGGGAGTGTGTCCAAAAAGCCTTAAAATTGGAAAGGGCCTGTGAGAGGTCAATTTCAATTTTGTGCCACTGCAACCTGGTGCACACTGCCAATCAAGAGCATTTGCTGGGAAAAGATGGTGATAGAAACTCAAGAGTGAGTGGTAAGGTCTAAAGTGAAGAGAGTTGAAAGACGGGAAGGAATACATCCTCTTAAGAAATGAAGGTGAATGGGGATGCACTGCTGCATTGGAATGCAGTTCCCAGCTGAAAGGAGTCAATGGAAATTTATGGCAGGAGAAAGTGTAAGTTCTTGTAAAAGGTTGAATCCATTGATTAAGAGAGGAGAAAAAGAAAAAGTTTTAGAGGAGAGGAGGTTTGCACCCTTCGAATTAACTTTGCTTGTTTTCTTTTTTTTTTTTTTCCTTTTCTCCATCCCATGATGCTGGGGATTTGAACCCAGGCCTTTCTGCTTGCAAATCCAGTGCCCTACAGGTGGTCTATATCATCAGCACAGAAACCGCTCCTTTGAGGTACATGACTTGATCCAGTCAGTTTCTGTGTCTCTGAAGTTCTATGCAGAGAAGCAACCCTAGACAAAGCCGATCAATGACTAAGGAATTCTCAATTCTCCTTTTCACAACAATCTTGCAAATAACATTTTTTTCATCTCAACACCCACAGTCTATCAGTGTGTCCTGAGGGAAAGAATTATCCCATCAGAACTTAAGGAGGAAACCAGTAGTAGCTCATCCCTGAGCAGAAAATTATATCACTGAACTATGGAGGACAGGGCTTGAGGAGAGTCAGGACTCTGAGGGATAGAATATGCTCAGGTCATTGTATGAAAGGAGATTTGGGGAATCATTGTCTATTGCATCCCCAGTCATTACATTCCCAGTCTACTGATACCTTCTTTGGTTTTTCTTTCTTTCAACTTTTTATTTTTCATTTTATTTGGGAACTTCTACCCAGCAGATTGCAGTGCAAAATGCACAAGCCAGTGCTGCTTCTGTATCTTGCCTATCGCCTCAGGTAGGTGTGAGGTAGAGGAAGGAGTTTCTCCTGGAAAAACCAGTTTCCTTTAAGGAGGGAATGCCTCATCAAAGTAGCCAAATGATGACAGGAAATATAAACAGGCAAAGGCAATGATAATGATAAGGGAGTTCTGGGTTCCCAGGACCCATGTTTGCTGGCAGAAAGGAAACATTCCTCATCCACTTTCAATCTTCCTGTCGGTATATTTCTAGCTTTCCCCCTCAACATGTTACCATGAGCAAATGGCTGAAATTCATTTCCCTGATCTCTCAATATTTCAGTTGCATTCAGTTACACTGAGGACAAGACCACCCTTGGTTACCAATGCTCCTGTGACAAGAGAGCAAAAAATAGGAAGTGCCAGGTATTGGGGAGTTCGGGTGTGAATGGCTACAGGATTCCAGGTTCCGGATGGTGAACAGTTGGTTTCTCCCTCCAGAGGGGTTTTTGGAACCTTGAGCAACATGAAGTTGAAGGAGTGTCTCAGGGAACCTGGAGTTAGCCCCACAGATTCCACCTGTGGTCACAGAGGAAAGAACTGACACCCCCATGGCTTCACGGTTCCCATGGCAACCAGAGAAACTTCTGCTCCTGGCTGCTTCTGAACAAGATTAAAAACAAGCACCAGCTCAGTTGTGATGGTCAGAGGAAAGAACACGGGAGCGAGTGCCAGGGAACTGAGGTGTTCCAAAATGTGACTCTAACCTCTTCAGCCAGGAGAGCACAGCCCCATGCTCCCTGGATTACTCCAGGACCAGGAAAAACAAATAACTCCACTGAAGCCTGGCAGCTCACACTAAACTTCAGGTTTGCTTGGAGTTGCTGCACTCCTTTGGCTACACTGGGCATCGTGACAGCAGGCAGTTATCCCCCAACAGTTCAGGTGTGACTTTTGGGTGGAGGTGTGCTTGGGGACACTGGATTCCCAATTGAGCATGAGCCCCAGAGCTATTTCTTTCTAATCCGCTCTTCCAGGACTAGGAACACCTGGAATATCAGTCAGGAAATTAGCCTAGGGTCTTAGCAACCACACTGAATGATGGCTGGTGTGAGATGCTCATGCCACTGGAGCATGGAGTGAGCATGGTGGGTTAAGTGATCTTTTAATTGGGACACTTTACACCCAATCTTACGGTTGCTCTCTTTTGCCTAGAAAGTTCAATCAGGAGACATCTGGAACCTTGGTCTTCTAGGTGAAATTGGATGCATCTTCTGACGTCTTTAGTGGTGCTCAGCTTTGAATGTACCCTTCATTGGTAGTCTGGGAGTGTGTCAAAAAAGCCTCAAAATTGTAAATGGCCTATAGGGGTCAATTTCAATTTTGTGTCACAGCAACCTGGTGCACATTTCCTGTCAAGAGCATTTGCTGGGAAAAGATGGTGATAGGACACTCAAGAGTGAGTGGTAATTTCTAAAGTGATGAGAGTTGAAAGATGGGAAGGAACACTTCCTCTTAAGAAATGCAGGTGACTAGAGATGCACTGCTGCCTTTGAGTGCAGCTCCCAGCTGAAAGGAGTCAGCTGACAGCAGAAACTGTAAGCTCTTGTAAAGGGTTGATTCCGTTGAATAAGAGAGGGGAAAAAGAAAAAGGTTGAGAGGAGAGGATGTTTGCATCCTCCTTAGTGTCTTTACTTGTGTTTTGGTTTTTTCCATCCCATGGTGCTGGGAATTTGAAGCTTGGCCTTTCTGCTTGTAAAACCAGTGCCCTACGTGGTGGTATATATGGTCAGCATAGAAACAGCTCCTTTGAGGTACATGACTTGATCCAGTCAGGTTCTGTGTCTCTGAAGTTGTATGCACAGAAGCAACCCTAGACAAAGTCAATCAATGAGTAAGGAATTCTTAATTTTCCTTTCACAACAATCTCGCAAATAACTTTTTTTACATCTCCACACCCACAGTCTATAGGTGTGCTCTGAGGGAAAGAATTATTCGGTCTTTACTTAAGGAGGAAAATGTTAGTAGCTCATCCCTGAGTAGAAAATTATATCACTGATCAATGGAGGACAGGGCTCAAGGAGAGTCAGGATGATGAGGGTATAGAATATGCTCAGGTTGTTAGTATAAAAGGAGATTTTGGGGATCATTGTCCATTGTATCTCCAATCATTACATTCATAGTATACTGACACCTTCCTTGGTTTTTCTTTCTTTCAACTTTTCATTTTTCATTTTATTTGGGAACTTCTATCCAGCAGAGTGCAGTGCAAAATGCACAAGCCACTGCAGGTTCTGGATCATGCCTATCGCCTCAGGTAGCGATGAGGTAGAGGAAGGAGTTTCTCCTGGAAAAAGCCAGTTTCCTTCAAGGAGGGAATGCCTCATCAAAGTAACCAAATGATGTCAGGTAATATAAACAGGCAAAGGCTAGTTTTGATGGCACTCAAGACTGGGTTCCCAGGACCCAGGTTTGCTGGAAGAAAGGAAACATTCCTCATCCAATTTTAATCTTCCTCTCGGTATGATTTTAGCTTTCACTCTCAAGATATGTTATCATGAGCAAAGGGCTGAAATTCATGTCCCATAACTCTCAATAATTCAGTTGCATTCAGTTACACTGGGAACAACACCTCACTTGGTTACCAATACTCCTGTGACATGAGAGCAAAAAATGGGAGCGCTCCTCTCTCCAGATAAAATGACCAGGCATTGGGGAGATCGGGTGTGAATTACTAGAGGATTCCAGATTCCTGATGGTGAAGAGTTGGTTGCTCTCTCCAGAGTGGTTTTGGGAACCTTGAGCAACATGGAGTTTGAGGAGTGTCTCAGGTATCCTGCCACTAGCCCCACAGATTCAGCCTGAGGTCACATAGGAAAGTGTCGCGCTCCCTGCCCGCAGAGAGACGAGACGCAAACCTGGTTCTTTTGAGCTCTTTATTTTGCGCGCTTACTTCCTCATAGTTCTTTCTTTGTTCTCTTTCTTTGAGGAACTTACACTCCAATATATACAGTACTTGTAACCAATCAGCCTTTGAGCATGAGGGGAGAGCATGCACAGATACAGGCAGCAAAGGCAGGCATACAGTGGACCTGCACTGTCCATCAGGGAGCTCAGCCAATCCCTCGAACTTCCTCAAAATAATGTCAGTTGTTTGTGCAAAAGTTAACTGCTCTGGCTCACTGCCAGGCGCCATCTTAGCCTTGCCACACCTAGGGCCAGGGGTCCGGCCGAAACCCCGACAGTTCCCCCTTTTCTCTTTTAAAAAGAAAAGGAAAGCTCGGGACCGTGCCTGTCTTAGGCGGAGTGGTCAACCACCGTCCTTACCCGTCATCAGATAACTGTAGAGCATGCTACAGCTCCTGTCTTAGGTCGGTACGGTGTCACCTTCTCCCTTACCCGTCTTTGACTACCGGTCCAGCATCGAGAGCCATACTTGTGGGGAACTGCCGGCCTCTAGGGCAGTCATGGCCTGATGAAAAATAATCTGGTCCATTTGTTGGGTGGCTCGTAGTTGTACAACCAGGCGGGTGAGGAAAAAGATACCAAAGAGGAGTAAAAACCCCAAAGTGCCAAGGCTTGCCCACTGTTTACAAAATTAAAAGCAGAAGAAAACCATTTAGCCAGCTCAGACATAGAAGCAATTTGTACCCTAGTAGAATTAGCTTTGACAATTTCGGTTCTAAGTTGTGAGGTAAGATTATCAAATTGAGATGACCAAGTAGAAGTAAGATAGGCTGACAATTTTTTAGATAACCCAGCTGCGGTGCTGGAATTATCATATACAATGGGGGTAGCACAAACAGCTCTTAAAGAGTAAACACATCCCAGTCCCAAAAGTTCTTGTAATATGTCCACTTGTTCTTGTAGTAAGTCCACTCTTCACCAGGAGAATGTCTGTTCTTAAATGTTGGTTTAGAGTTTCTTTAGTCTGTAAGGCTGCAGCTGTATTTTCGGCCAAGTGATTGACTGTTGTTGTTGTAGGTATGGCAGTTGCTAGTGCTGCTGTTGTAGAAACCACTATTGCAGTGACCATAGTCGCTGTGATGTCAAATTCTCTCCTGTTTCTTGATAGTAACACTGGCAATTTTGCATCTGTAACAGAGACTGGGACTGGTAGGAAGGTAGGAACATACATTAAGTCTGCCAGCAGGAACCCTAGAAGCATTTTAACATTGAGAGATAGCACAAATCTGAAGTACAATTGAGAGAAGCAGTTGTTTTGTTACATAGTTGAACTGTTCCTCCTAAGAGACTAAAAAGAGGTTGTAAGTTAGTTTATTTTGTGGAAACACACAAACTGAGCCACAGCTCCAGTAAAGCACCGGGTTACCCTTATTACCCAGAGTTAAAAAAACCCCAAACAAAGAGACAAAGAGAAAGTTTATCTTTAGGGGACCTGAAGGTCTCCTCTATTCCCCTTTTTGTTTATAAAGAGTATTTTTGAGGGTGAGATGAGTATGTTCAACAATACCTTGTTTTTGTGGGTTATAAGGTACATTTGTGGTTAGAGTTATTTTAATTTTAGTGAGGAATTGGTTCTTACCAATTTTAGTTTTTAAAGAAAAATTTAGACTTTATAACGTAGTACAATTTTTAACAGTTGCTTAACCATAATTGTATAAACCCCTATTTTTAAGACAATTGTTTTAAAGAATAAAACTTAAGAGACACAGAGTTAAGAATGAATTAGTGTTATAAAGAAAACTTTGTTATATTACCATGTCATTTTACCATATAGATTAAACTTTGGCTTATATCAGAACATTAGTATGTCACCTTAGGAAAAACCTTAAATAGCTTTAGCTGATTTACATACATATAACCAACTTAGTTACACATAGACTTGTAGAAACTTGTCCTTTATTACACACAGACTTTCTTATCCAGAAACATTTTCTTTTTCTTTTTATTAAATACATTTTAAACCCATAACCTTTTATTTTTTCTTTTTTATTTGTTGACCCCTTTTTGTTCACATTCTGAAACAACTCTTATGAAATTTTTGAATTCAGATACTCTAATTGAAACACAGTTGAAACTTTTGGGACCCTTATATATAGAATTTCACTTGTTAGGACATAACTCTTAGTAACCTTGTTTTTAGTTTAGTGATGACACAAAGCAAGTTTAAACCCTTTTATTTACCATCCTATGAAAACACCAATAAGGTTTAAGTATGATACCCCATGTAATTTAAGGAGTTAAAAGTACTTGATGTTATTTAACAATTAGTATTTTAACTTTGTAAATTAACCAGACATCTCTACAAACACATTTGAGTAATCCCATACATGTTAACTCCAATTTATTTATTTTATAAAAACCAAGATATCAGACAAGTGTCCTGAACAGGATCCGTTGCCTCTTTCCTGCTGAAGAAAAGTCCTAGAAGCAATTGATATTAGACATTGTTTAACATTAACATTTCATTAGTTTGACCACCTGGAGACTTGTAAGTTATTTTTAAAGATATTTTACTTTCATTAGTTTACCCAATTTAAATTGAACCTTTTTAAATCATGTGAATAAAAGTATTTGGATCCATTTTTAAATTTTAATTTTAAGAGCGCTCAGTTTTGACAAAACATGACATTAGACAGCACAACAGAACACATAACACAAAATCAAAGGCCTTGTAACTTTATAGGTAAATGTTCATTGCAATGAAACAGCTGTTCAAAAACTTCAGTTGAATAAAAAATAGAACTGATCAAAAAGAAAAAAAAATCATTAACCTAGGTATGCAGGATCAAAATTATGAGCTCAAAAATACAGCATTAAAGAAAAAACAAAACAAAACAAGAATCCTGAAGAATAAGTTAGTTTTGTGTAGCGGCCCAGGAGTTTAAAACGGACACTTCTTTTTTTTTTTTTTTTTCTTCAGGTTGCCCCTCCTCCTTCCCGCTGAGACTGCTGCAGTTAACATTCCATTGCAGGCCTTGACAAGGCCAGGCAGAGGGGAGGGAGGATCACCCAGGACTTTTTAACCCTTTTTTTTCCTGGTTGAGAAATCAGGTTAGGTTTGAATGCAGAAAATCATGAAACAATTATTTCCCAATACTTGTGGGGACTATGGCTACTATATTATGTTCCCACTGTGGAATAATTAACAGTCCTTCCTTTAAAAACCACGGAGAGACCTTCTCTATGGTATCAAGGAACGTTAGTGGCATTCCATGACTTTTTAGTAACTCCCCAAGAGGCTGTTGCATTCCAGTCTTAGACAGTTCTGTTCCTATGATTAAATCTTACAGCACTAAGAGCTCCAAGCACACAAACAAGCCACACAACAAACACAAAAATAACACACCACACACACAATTTGGTACCACTTCATAAATTGAAACTAACTAATTTTACCGGGCAACGAACCTGCCTTCTGTGAACTTTTACCGGGCTTTCAGCCTATTAACCTCTCTCTGTTACCGGGCTTAAAGCCTATTAATCTCTCTCTGTTACCGGGCTTAAAGCCTATTAATTTTTCTCTGTTACCGGGCTTAAAGCCTATTAATTTTTCTCTGTTACCGGGCTTAAAGCCTATTAATTTTTCTCTGTTACCGGGCTTAAAGCCTATTAATCTTTTTCTGTTACCGGGCTTAAAGCCTATGAATCTTTTTCTGTTACCGGGCTTAAAGCCTATGAATCTTTTTCTGTTACCGGGCTTAAAGCCTATGAATCTTTTTCTGTTACCGGGCTTACTAGCCTTACTTACTTTATTACTTTATTGCTTTATTATTTTATTACTTTATTACTTACCACTTAACTTACCCTTGTCTGTGAAAAATTATTGTTCTTTGGATCCCGGGATTTCAGCACCATTTGTCGAGCTCCCTGCCCGCAGAGAGACGAGACGCAAACCTGGTTCTTTTGAGCTCTTTATTTTGCGCGCTTACTTCCTCATAGTTCTTTCTTTGTTCTCTTTCTTTGAGGAACTTACACTCCAATATATACAGTACTTGTAACCTTTGAGCACGAGGGGAGAGCATGCACAGATACAGGCAGCAAAGGCAGGCATACAGTGGACCTGCACTGTCCATCAGGGAGCTCAGCCAATCCCTCGAACTTCCTCAAAATAATGTCAGTTGTTTGTGCAAAAGTTAACTGCTCTGGCTCACTGCCAGGCGCCATCTTAGCCTTGCCACACCTAGGGCCAGGGGTCCGGCCGAAACCCCGACAGGAAAGACCTGACAGCACCATGAATTCATGGTTCCCATGGCAACCAAGAACTTCTGCTTCTGGCTTCTTCAGACAAATATTGAAAACAAGCACCATTTCAGTTGGGATGGTCAGAAGAAACAATATGGGAGAGAGTGCCAGGAAACTGAGGTGTTCCAAAATGTGATTCTAACCTCTTCCGCCAGCAGAGCACAGAAACTTGGTCCCTGGATCTCTCCAGGACCAGGCAGGACAAAGAACTCCTCTGAAGTCTGACAGCTCACACTAAACTTCAGGTCTGCTGGGTGTTGCTGCACTCCTTTGGCTACACTGGGCATCATGACAGCAGGCAGTTATACCCCACCAGTTCCAGTGGGCCTGTGTGGGTTGAGGTGTGCTTGGAACACATGGATCCCCAAGCTGAGTACTGGTCCCAGCACTATTTGCTTCATAACACTCTATTCCAGTTTGGGCACACCCAGAATATCCTATTCAGGAAAATAGCCTAGGTTCATAGCATCCACACTGAATGATGACTGGTGACAGATCCTCATGCCACTGGAGTATGCATTGAGCATGGTGGGTTAAGTAATCTTTGAATTGGGACACTTTACTCCCACTCTTGTCGGATGTTCTCTTTTTTCTAGAAAATTGAATCAGGAGACATCTGGAACCTGGGTCTTCTAGGTAAAATTGGTTGCATCTTCTAAAGGCTTAAGTGGTGCTCAGCTGTGGATGTCCTCTTCATTGGTAGTCTGGGAGTGTGTCCAAAAAGCTTCAAAATTGGAAAGGGCCTGTGAGGACTAAATTTCAATTTTGTTTCACTGCAACCTGGTGCACATTGCCAATCAAGAGCATTTGCTGGGAAAAGATGGTGACTGGACACTAAAGAGTGAGTGGTAAGGTCTAAAGTGATGAGAGTTGAAAGATGGGAAGGAACACTTCCTCTTAGGAAATGCATGTGACTGGGGATGCACTGCTGCCTTTGAATGCAGCTCCCAGCTGAAAGGGGTCAATGGAAATTGGTGGCAGGGGGAACTGTAAGTTCTTGTAAAGGGTTGATTCCATTGAAGAAGCGAGGGGAAAGAGAAGAAGGTCGAGAGGAGACGAGGTTTGCACCTTCCAAAGTATCTTTACTTGTATTTTTCTTTTTTCCATCCCATGGTGCTGGCAAATTGAAGCCCAGCCTTTCTGCTTGCAAAGCCGGTGCCCTACGGGGTGGTCTATATGGTCAGCACAGAAAGAGCTTTTTTGAGGTGCATGAATTGATGTAGTCATGTTCTGTGTCTCTGAAGATCTATGCAGAGAAGCAACCCCATACACAGCCAAACAATGACTAAGGCATTCTTAATTCTTCTTTTCACAACAATCTCACAAATAACATTTTTTACATCTCAACACCCACAGTCTACTGGTGTGTCCAGTAGGAAAAAATTCTATGGTCTTTATTGAAGGAGGAAAACCAGTAGTAGTTCATCCCTTAGCAGAAAATTATATCACTAATCTATGGAGGACAGGGCTCAAGGATAGACAGGACTATGAGGGTATAGAATATGCTCAGGTTGTTAGTATGAAAGGAGATTTTGGGGATCATTTTCCATTGTACCCCCAGTCATTACATTCACACTCTACTGACAACGTCCTTGAAATTTTTTTCTTTCTTAATTTTCCTTTTTGCATTTTCCTTTTGGAACTTCTACCCAGCAGAGTGCAGTGCATAATGCACAAACCAGTTCTGGTTCTGGTACTTGTCTATCGCTTCAGGAAGGTGTGAGGTAGAGGAAGTTGTTTCTCCTGGGAAATGCCAGTTTCTTTCAAGGAGGGAATGCCTCATGAACTTAGTGAAATGATGTCAAGAAATATAAACAGGTAAAGGCAAGTGATGATGGCACTCAAGTTCTGGGTTCCCAGGACCCATGTTAGCTCCCAGAAAGGAAATATTCCTCATCTAAATTCAATCTTCCTCTTGGTATGATTTTAGCTTTCTCTCTCAAGATTTGTTACACTGATCAAAGGGCTGAAATTCATGTCCCTGATCTCTCAATAATTCAGTTGTATTCAGGTACAGGGAGGACAATGCCTCACTTGGTTACCAATGCTCCTGTGACATGAGAGCAAAAAGTGGGAGAGCTCCTCTCTCCATGTTGCAGGGCCATGCATTGGGGAGTTCAGGGGTGAATGGCTAGAGGATTCCATGCTCCAGATGGGGAAGAGTTGGTTTCTCTCTCCAGAGGGGTTATCAGAACCTTGAGCAACATGGTGTTCGAGGAGTGTCTCAGGGAACATGCCACTAGACCCACAGATTACACTTGAGGTCACAGAGGAAAGGTCTGACAGCACCATGGCATCACGGTTCCCATGGCAACCAGAGAAGCTTCTGCTCCTGGCTTCTTCAGAACAAGATTGAAAACAAGCACAAACTCAGTTGGGATGATCAAAGGAAACAAGATGGGCCAGAGTTCCAGGGAATGAGGTGTTCCAAAATGTGATTCTAACCACTTCATCCAGGAGAGCACAGCCCCGAGGTCCGTGGATCCCTCCAGGACAAGGCAGGACAAAGAATTCTGAAGCCTGACAGCTCACACTAAACTTCAGTTCTTCTAGGAGTTGCTGCACTCCTTTGGCTACACTGGGCATCATGACAGCATGCATTTTCCCCCACCAGATCCAGTGCACCTGTTTGGATGGAAGTTTGCTTGGGACACATGGATCCCCAAGCTGAGCACCTGCCCCAGTGCTATTTCCTTCATAGCCCTCTCTTCCAATACTGGGCACACCTGGAATTTTCTAATCAGGAAACTAGACTAGGGTCCTAGCAACCACACTGCCTGGTGGCTGGTGACAGATGCTCATTCCACTGGAGAATGTAGTGACCATGGTGGGTTAAGTGATATTTGCTTTGGGACACTTTATTCCCAAATGTGCGGGTTGCTCTCTTTTTTCCTAGAAAGTTGAATCAGGAGACATCTGGAACCTGGGTGTTCTAGGTGAAGTTGGATGCATCTTCTGTAGGCTTAAGTGGTACTCAGCTTGGGATGTCCCCTTCATTGGTAGTCTGGGTGTGTGTCCAAAAGACCTCAAAATTGGAAAAGGCCTGTGAGGACTCTATTTCAATTTTGTGTCACTGCAACCGGATGCACATTGCCAATCAAGAGCATTTGATGGGAAAAGATGGTGATAGGACATTCAAGAGTGTGGTAAGGTCTAAAGTGATGAGAGTTATAAAATCAGAAGGAATACTTCCTGTTAAGAAATGCATGTGTCGGGATCCACTGCTGCCTTTGAGTGCAGCTCCCTGCTGAAAGGAGTCAATGGAAATTGCTCACAGCAGAAACTGTAAGTTCTTGCAAAGTGTTGATTGAGTTGAATAAGAGAGGAGAAAAAGAGAGAGGTTGAGGGGAGAGGAGGCTTGCACCCTCTGAAGTGTCTTTTCTTGTTCTTTTTTTCTTTTTTTCATGCCAAGGTCCTGGGGCTTTGAACCCGGGGCTTTCTGCTTGCAAAGGCAGCGCCCTACATGGTGGTGTATATTTTCAGCACAGAAACAGTTCCTTTGAGGTACATGACTTGATCGAGTCAGATTCTGTGTCTCTGTAGTTCTGTGCAGAGAAGAACTCTAGACAAAGCCAATCAATGACTAAGAAATTCTTAATTTTCCTTTTCAAAACACTCTTGCAAATAACCTTTTTTACATCTCAAAATGCACAGTCTTGGGGTGTGTCCTGAGGGAAAGAATTATCCAGTCTTTCATTAAGGAGGATACAGGTAGTAGCTCATCCATGAGGAGAAAATTTTATCACTGATCTATGGAGGACAGGGCTTGAGGAGATTCAGGACTATGAGGGTATTAGAATAGGCTCAGATTGTTAGTATTAAGGGAGATTTTGAGATCACAGTCCATTGCAACCCCAGTCATTACATTCACAGTCTACTGACACCTTCCTTGATTTTTTTTTCTTTATTTACTTTTCCTTTTGGCATTTTACTTTGGGAACTTCTACCCAGCAGAGTGCAGTGCAAAATGCACAAGCCAGTGCTGGTTCTGAATTTTGCCTGTCCCTTCATGTAGAGGTGAGGTAGAGGAAGTTGTTTCTCCTGGGAAATGACAGTTTCCTCAAGGAGGGAAAGCCTCATCAACTTAGTCAAAGGATGTCAGGAAATATCAACAGGCAAAGGCAAGTGATGATGGCACTCGAGTTCTGGGTTCCCAGGTCCCATGTTTGCTGGCAGAAAGGAAATATTCCTCATCCAATTTCAATCTTCCTCTCGGGATGTTTTTAGCTTTCACTCTCAAGATTTGTTACAATGATCAACAGGGTGAAATTCATGTCCCTGATCTCTCAATAACTCAGTTGCATTCAGGTACACTGAGGACATCGCCTCACTTGTTTACAAATGCTCCTGTGACATGAGAACAAAAAATGGGAGAAATCCTCTCTCCAGGTGGAAGAGCCATGCATCGGGGAGTTTGTGGGTGAATGGACAGAGGATTCCAGGCTCTGGATGGGGAAAATGTGCTTTGTCTCCCTAGAGGGGTTACAAATGCTCCTGTGACATGTGAGCAAAAAATGGGGACCTCCACTCTCCAGGTAGAAGGGCCAGGTATCTCAACACCGAAAGTTTAGCGGTGTGTCCTAAGGAAAAGATTATCCAGTCTTTACTTAAGGAGGAAACCGGTAGTAGCTCATCCCTGAGCAGAAAAATATATCACTGATCTATAGAGGACAGGGCTCCAGGTGAGTCAGGACTATGAGTGTATTAAAATGTGCTCAGGTTGTTAGCATGAAAGGAGATTTTGGGACCATTTTCCTTTACATCCCCAGTCATTACATTCAGAGTCCACTGACAACTTCCTTGATTTTCTTTTCTTTTTTACTTTTCCTTTTGCAATTTTACTTTTGGAGATTCTACCCAGCATTGTGCAGTGCAAAATTCACAAGACAGTGTTAGATCTGGATCTTGCATATCGCCTCAGGTAGGGGTGAGGTAGAGGTAGGTATTTCTCCTGTGAATATCCACTTTCTTTCAATAGGGAATGCCTCATCATCTTAGCCAAAGGATGTCAGGAAATATAAACAGGCTAAGGCAAGTGGTGATGGCACTCGAGGATTGGCTTCCTGGGACCCATGTTTGCTGGCAAAAATATTTCTCATCCAATTTTAATCTTCCTCTAGGTATGTTTTCAGTTTTCACTCTCAAAATTTCTTACAATCAACAAAGGGATGAATTTCAGGTGCCTGATCTCTCAAAAATTCAGTTGCACTCATTTATACTAGGGCAATGCCTCACTTGATTACCAACGCTCCTGTGACATGAGAGCAAAAAATGAGTGAGCCCCTCTCTCCAGGTAGAAGGTCAGGCATGTGGGAGTTCGGGTGTGAATGGCTAGTGGATTCCATGCTCCAGAGGTTGAAGCATTGGTTTCTCTTTCCAGAGTGGTTTTTGTAACCTTGAGCAACATGGAATTCGAGGAGTGTTTCAGGGAACCTGTTGCTAATCTCACAGATTCTGCCTGAGGTCACAGAGGAAAGACCTGACAGCACCATGGTGTCATGGTTCCCATGGCAACCAGAGAATCTTCTGCTCCTGGCTGCTTCAGACCAAGATTGAAAACAAGCACCAGTTCAGTAGGGATGGTCAGAGGAAAAAAGATGGGAGCGAGTGCCAGGGAACTGAGGTGTTCCAAAATGTGTTTCTAAACTCGTCAGCTGGAGAAAACAGCCCCATGATCTGTGGATCCCTCCAAAACCAGTCAGGACAAAGAACTCCTCTGAAGCATGACAGCTTACACTAAACTTCAGGTCTGCTAGGCCTCGCTGCACTCCTTTGGCAACACTGGGCATCATGACAACAGGCAGTTATTCCCCCAAAGTTCCAGTGGACCTGTTTGGGTGGAGGTGTACTTCGGGACACGTGGATCCCCAAACTGAGCACCTGCCCCAGCGCTATTTCCTTCCAAACCCTCTCTTCCAGAACTGGGTACACCTGGGATATCCTAGTCAAGATATTAGCCTAGGGTCCTAGCAACCACACTGAATGATGGCTGGTGACAGATGCTTAGGCCACTGGAGCATGCAGTGAGCATGGTGTGTTAAGTGATCTTTGAACTGGGACACTTTACACCCAAAGTTGCGGTTTGCTCTCTTTTTTCTAGAATGTTGAATCAGGAGACATCTGGAACCTGGGTCTTCTAGGTGAAGTTGGATGCATCTTCTGAAGGCCTAAGTGGTGCTCAGCTCTGGATGTCCCCTTCATTGGCAGTCTGGGAGTGTGTCCAAATAACCTCAAAATTGAAAAGAGCCAATGAGGGATCAATTTCAGTTTTTGCCATTGCAATCTGGTGCACATTTTGAATCAAGAGCAGTTGCTGTGAAAAGATTGTGATAGGACACTCAAGAGTGAGTGGTAAGGTCTCAAGTGATGAGAGTTGAAAGATGGGAAGGAACACTTCCTCATAGGAAATGCAGGTGACTGGAGATGCACTGCTGCCTTTCAGTGATGCTGCCGGCTGAAAGGAGTCAAAGGAAATTGCTGGTCGGAGAAATTCTATGTTCCTGTAAAGGTTTGAATCCATTGAATAAGAGAGTGGAAAAAGAAAAAGGTTGAGAGGAGATGAGGTTTACACCATTTGAAGTGTCTTCTCATGTTGTTTTTTACTTATTTCCATCCCATAGTGCTGGGGTTTAAACTCTGGCCTTTGTACTTGCAAAGCCAGCACCCTATGGGGTGGTCTATATTGTCAGCACAGGAATAGCTCCTTTGAGGTACATGACTTGATCCAGTCTGGTTCTGTGTCTCTGAAGTTCTATGCAAAGTAGCATCTCTAGACAAAGCCAATCAAAAACTAGGGAGTTCTTTATTCTCCTTTTCACAACAATCTTTCAACTAACTTTTTTTATATCTCAAAACCCAAAGTCTCGCTGTGTGTCCTGAGGGAAAGTATTATCCAGTCTTTATATAAGGAGGAAACCAGGGATAGCACATCCCTGAGAAGAAAATTCTATCACTGATCTATGTACAACTGGGTTCAAGGAGAGTCAGGACTATGAGGGTAATATAATGTGCTCAGGTAGTTAGTATGAAAGATTTTGGGACCATTGTCCATTGTATCCCCAGTCACTACATTCACAGTCCACTGACACCCTGCTTGAATTTTTTTCTTTTTTCTTTTCCTTTTAGCATTTTATTTGGGAATTTCTACCCAGCACTGTGCCTTACAAAATGCACAAGCCAGCACTGGTTCTGGATCTTGCCTGAAGTCTCAGGTATGGGTTAGGTAGAGGAAGGTGTTTCTCCTGGGAAAAGCCAATTTTCTTCAAGGAGGGAATTCCTCATCAACTTAGCCAAAGGATGTCAAGAAATATATACAGTCAAAGGCAACTGGTGATGGAACACAAGGTCTGGGATTCAAGGACCCATGTTTGCTGGCAGAAAGGAAAATTTCCTCATTCAATTTCAATCTTTCTCTGCTTACGTTTTTAGCTTTCACTCTCAAGATTTGTTACAATGAGCAAAGGGCTAAAATTCATGTCCCATCACTCTCAATAATTCAGTTGCATTCAGTTACTTGAGGACAACATCTCACTTTGTTACAAATGTTCCTGTGACATGTGAGCAAAAAATGGGGAGCTCCTCTCTCCAGGTAGAAGGGACAGGCATCGGGAAGTTTGGGTGTGAATGGCTAGAGGAATACAGGCTCCAGATGTAGAAGAGTTGGTTTCTCTCTCCATAAGGGTTTTCCAAACCTTGAGCAACATGAAGTTCAAGGAGTGTCTCAGGGAACCTTCTGCTAGCCCCACAGATTCCACCTGAGGTCACAGAAGAAAGGCCTTACCACACCATGGAGGCATGGTTGCCATGGCAACCAGAGAATCTTCTGCTCCTGGCTGCTTCAGACCAATATTGAAAACTAGGACCAGCTCAGTTGGGATGGTCAGAGGAAAGAAGACGTGAGCGAGTGCCAGGGAAATGAGGTGTTCCAAAATGTGATTCTAACCACTTCAGCCAGGAGAGGACAGACCCGTGGTCCCTGGATGCCTCCAGTGCCAGACAGGACAAAGAACTCCTCAGAAGCGTAACAGCTCACACTAAACTTCAGGTCCGCTAGGCGTCGCTGCAGTCCTTTGGCTACACTGGGCATCATGACAGCAGGCAGTTTTCCTCCACTAGTTGCAGTGGGCCTGTTTGGGTGGAGGTGTGCTTGGGGACACACAGATCCTCAAGTTGAGCACCTGCCCCAGTGCAATTTCCTTCCTAACCCTCTCTTCCAGAACTGGGTACACCCGGAATATCCTAGTCAGGAAACAAGCCTAGGGTCCTAGCATCCACACTGAATGATGGCTGGTGACAGATGCTCAGGCCTCTGGAGCATGCAGTGAGCATGGTGGGTTAAGTGATCTTTGAACTGGGACACATTACACCCAATCTTGCGACTTGCTCTCTTTTTTTTAGAATGTTGATACAGGAGACATCTGGAACCTGGGTCTTCTAGGTGAAGTTGGATGCATCTTCTGAAGGTTTAAGTGGTGCTCAACTCTGGATGTCCCCTTCATTGGCAGTCTGGGAGTTTGTCCAAAAATTCTCTAAATTGGAAAGGATCTGTGAGGGGTCAATTTCAATTTTGTGCCACTGCAACCTGCTGCACATTTCACGTCAAGAGCATTGGCTTGGAAAAGACGGTGATAGGACACACAAGAGTGAGTGGTAAGGTCTAAAGTGATGAGAGTTGAAAGATGGGAAGGAACACTTCCTCTTAAGAAATGCAGGTAACTGAGGATGCCCTGCTGCCTTTGAGTGCAGCTCCCAGTTGAAAGGAGTCAAAGGAAATTACTGGCAGGAGAAACTCTAAGTTCTTGTAAATGATTGTTACCGTTGAATGATGAGGGCAAAAAAAAAAAAGGTTGAGAAAAGAGGAGGTTTGCACCATTTGAAGTGTCTTTTCATGTTGTTTTTTACTTATTTCCATCCTATGGTGCTGGGAATTTGAACCCCGGCCTTTCTACTTGCAAAGCCAGCGCCCTACTGGGTGGTATATATCGTCATCACAGAAATATCTCCTTTGAGGTATATGACTTGATCCAATCTGGTTCTGTGTCTATGTAGTTCTATGCAAAGTAGCAACTCTAGACAAAGCCAATCAAAGTCTAAGGAATTCTTAGTTCTCCTTTTCAGAACAATCTTGAAATAACCTTTTTTACATCTCAACATCCAAAGTCTAGTGGTGTGTCCTAAGGGAAAGAATTATCTAGTCTTTACTTAAGGAGGAAACTGGTAGTATTCATCCCTGAGCAGAAAAATATATCATTGATCTATGGAGGACAGGGCTCGAGGAGAGTCAGGACTATGATGGTATGAGAATTTGCTCAGGTTGTTAGTATGAAAAGAGACTGGGGACCAATTTCCTTTGCATCCCCAGTCATTACATTCACAGTACACTGACAACTTCCTTGATTTTTTTTCTTTTTTACTTTTCCTTTGGCAATTTAACTTTGGGAACTTCTACCCAGTAATGTGCAGTGCAAAATGCACAAGACAGTGCTGGTTCTGGATCTTGCATATCGCCTCAGGTAGGGGTGAGGTAGAGGTAGGTGTTTCTCCTGTGAATATCCAGTTTCTTTCAATAGGGAATGCCTCATCATCTTAGCCAAAGGATGTCAGGAAATATAAACAGGCAAAGGCAAGTGGTGATGGCACTTGAGGGTTGGCTTCCCAGGGACCCATGTTTGCTGGCAGAAAGGAAATATTCCTCATCCAATTTCAATCTTCCTCTAGGTATGTTTTTAGCTTTCACTCTCAAAATTTCTTACAATCAACAAAGGGATGAATTTCAGGTCCCTTATCTCTCAAAAATTCAGTTGCATTAATTTACACTAGGGTAATGCCTCACATGGTTACCAATGCTCCTGTGGCATGAGAGCAAAAAATGGGAGAGCTCCTCTCTCCAGGTAAAAGGGCCAGGCATTGGGGAGTTCGGATGTCAATGGCTAGAGGATCCCAGGCTCCGGATGTTGTAGAGTTGGTTTCTCTCTCCAGAGTGGTTTTTGAAACCTTGAGCAACATGGAGTTTGAAGGGGGATTCAGGGAACCAGTCCCTAGTCTCACAGATTCTGCCTGTGGTCACAAAGTAAAGGCCTGACAGAACCATGGTGTCACGGTTCCCATGGCAACCAGAGAATCTTCTGCTCCTGGCTGCTTCAGACCAAGATTGAAAACAAGCACTAGCTCAGTAGGGATGGTCAGAGGAAAAAAGATGGGAGCGAGTGCCAGAGAACAAACACATTCCAAAATGTGATTCTAACCTCTTAAGCCAAAAGAAACAGCCCCGTGGTCTGTGGATCCCTCCAGGACCAGGCAGGACAAAGAACTCCTCTGAAGCCTGACACTTCACATTAATCTTCAGTTCTACTGGGCATTGCTGCACTCATTTGACTACACTGGGCATCATGACAGCAGGCAGTTATCCCCTACCAGTTGCAGTGGGCTTGTTTGGGTAGAGGTGTGCTTGGGAACATGTGGATCCTCAAGCTGAGCACCTGCCCCAGTGCTATTTCCTTCCTAACCCTCTCTTCCAGAATTGGGCACATCTGGAATAATCTAGTCAGGAAACAAGCCTAGGGTTCTAGCATCCACACTGAATGATGGCTGGTGACAGATGCTCAGGCCTCTGGAGCATGCAGTGAGCATGGTGGATTAAGTGATCTTTGAACTGGGACACATTACACCCAATCTTGCAACTTGCTCTCTTTTTCCTAGAAAGTTGAATCAGGAGACATCTGGAACCTGCGTCTTCTAGGTGAAGTTGGATGCATCTTCTGAAGTCTTAAGTGGTGCTCAGCTCTGGATGTCCCTTCATTGGCAGTCTGGGAGTTTGTCCAAAAGGCCTCAAAATTGGAAAGGGCCTGTAAGGGGTCAATTTCAACTTTGTGCCCCTGCAACCTGCTGCACATTTCAAATCAAGAGAATTTTCTTGGAAAATATGGTGATAGGACACTAAAGAGTGAGTGGTAAGGTCTAAAGTGATGAGAGTTGAAAGATGGGAAGGAACACTTCCTCTTAAGAAATGCAGGTGACTGGGGATGACCTGCTGACTTTGAGTGCAGCTCCGGGTTGAAAGGAGTCAAATGAAATTGCTGGCAAGAGAAACTCTAAGCTCTTGTAAAGGTTTTGTTCCATTGAATAAGAGAGGGGGAAAAGAAAAAGGTAGAGAGGAGAGGAGGTTTGAACCATCCAAAGTGTCTTTTCATGTTGCTTTTTACTTATTTCCATCCCATGGTGCTGTGGATTTGAACCTGGCCTTTCTACTTTCAATGCCAGCGCCCTACAGGTTGGTCTATATCTTCAGCACAGAAACAGCTCCTTTGAGGTACATGACATGATGCAGTCTGGTTCTGTGCCTATGTAGTTCTATGCAAAGTAGCAACTCTAGACAAAGCCAATCAAAGTCTAAGGAATTCTTAATTCTCCTTTTCACAACAATCTTGCAAATAACTTTTTTGCATCTTAAAACCCAAAGTTTATCAGTGTGTCCTAAGGGAAAGAATTATCCAGTCTTTACTTAAGGAGGAAACTGGTAGTATTCATCCCTGAGCAGAAAAATATATCACTGATGGAGGACAGGGCTCAGGAGAGTCAGGACTATGAGTGTATTAAAATGTGCTCTGGTTGTTAGTATGAAAGGAGATTTTGGGGACCATTGTCCATTGCATCCCCAGTCATTACATTCACAGTCCCCTGACAACTTCCTTGATTTTTTTTCTTTTTTACTTTTCCTTTTGCAATTTTACTTTGGGAACTTCTACCCAGCAGTGTGCAGTGTAAAATGCATAAGCCAGTGCTGGTTCTCGATCTTGTCTATCACCTCAGGTACAGGTGAGGTAGAGGAAGGTGTTTCACCAGTGAAAAGCCAGTTTCATTCAAGTAGGGAATGCCTCATCATCTTAGTCAAAGGATGTCAGGAAATATAAACAGGCAAAGGCTACTGGTGATGGCACTCGAGGACTGGCTTGCCAGGACCCTTGTTTTCTGGCAGAAAGGAAATATTTCTCATCCAATTTCAATCTCTCTTGGTATGGTTTTAGCTTTCCCTCTCAAGATTTGTTACAATCAACAAAGGGATGAAATTCATGTCCCTGATCTCTCAGTAATTTAGTTGCATTCAGTTACTTGAGGACAATGCCTCACTTTGTTACAAATGCTCCTGTAACATGTGAGCAAAAAATGGGTAGCTCCTTTCTCCAGGTAGAAGGGCCAGGCATCATGGTGTTCGGGTGTGAATGGCTAGATGATTCCAGGATCCAGATGATGAAGAGTTGGTTTCTCTCTCCATAAGTGTTTTCCAAACCTTGAGCAACATGGAGTTCGAGGAGTATCTCAGGGAACCTGCTGCTAGCCCCACAGATTCCACCTAAGGTCACAGACGAAAAGCCTTACTGCACTGTAGATGCACAGTTTCCATGGCAACCAGAGAATCTTCTGTTCCTGGGTGCTTCAGACTAAGATTGAAAACAAGCACCAGCTCAGTTGGAATGATCAGCAGAAAGAAGACGGGAGCGAGTGCCAGGGATATGAGGTGTTCCAAAATGTAATTCTAACCTCTTAAGCCAGAAGAGCACAGTCCTGTGGTTCTTGGATACCTCCAGGACCAGGCAGGACAAAGACTTCTCTGAAGAATGACAGTTCACCTTAAACTTCAGATCTGCTTGGTATTGCTGCACTTTGTCTACACTGGGCTTCATGACAGCAGGCAATTATCCCCCACCAGTTGCAGTTGGTCTGTTTGGGTGGAGGTGTTCTTGGGGGACACGTGGATCCCCAAGCTGAGCACCTGCCCCAACTGCTATTTCCTTCCTAACCATCTCTTCCAGGACTGGGCATGTCTGGAATATCATAGTCATGAAACTACCCTAGGGTCCTGTTAACCACACTGAATGATGTCTGATGACAGATGCTCAGTCCACCGGAACATGCAGTGAGCATGGTGGGTTAAGTGATCTTTGAACTGGGATACTTTACATCCAATCTTGTGGGTTGCTCTCTTTGTCCTAGAAAGTTGAATCAGGAGACATCTGTAACCTGGGTCTTCTAGGTGAAGTTGGATGCAACTTCTGACGTCTTAAGTGGTGCTCAGGTGTCTATGTCCCCTTCATTGGCAGTGTGGGAGTGTGTCCAAAAAGCCTCTAAATTGGAAAGGACCTGTGAGTGGTCAATTTCAATTTTGTGCCACTGCATTCTGGTGCACATTTCTAATCAAGCGCATTTGCTAGGAAATAATGGTGATAGGACACTCAAGAGTGAGTGGTAATGTCAAAAGTGATGAGAGTTGAAAGATGGGAACGAACACTTTTTCTTAAGAAATGCAAGTGACTGGGGATTCACTGCTGTCTTTGAGTGCAGCTCCTGGATGAAAGGTGGCAAAGGAAATTGCTGGTAGGAGAAACCCTAAGTTCTTGTAAAAGTTTGATTCTCTTGAGTAAGAGAGGGGTAAAAAAAAAAAGGTTGAGTGAAGAGGAGGTTTGCGCCCTCTGAAGTGTCTTTTCGTGTTGTTTTTTAATTTTTTTCCATCCCATGGTGCTGGGGATATGAACCCCACTCTTTCTACTTGCAAAGCCTTCGCCCTAAGGGATGGATCTGTATCATCAGCACAGAAACAGCTTCTTTCAGGTATATGTCTTGATCCACTCTGTTTCTGTGTCTGTGAAGTTCTATGCAAAGTAGCATCTTTAGACAAAGCCAATCAAAGTCTAAGGAGTTCTTAATTCTCCTTTTCACAACAATCTTGCAAATAAACATTTTTAAATCTCAACACCCAAAGTCTACCAGTGTGTCCTGAGGGAAAGAATTATCCAGTCTTTACTTAAGGAAGAAACCGATAGTAGCTCTTTCCAGAACAGAAAGTTATATCACTGATTTATGGAGGACAGAGCTGGAGGAGAGTCAGGACTATGAAGGTTTAGAAAGTGCTCTGTTTGCTAGGATGAAAGGAGATTTGGGACACCAATTTCCTTTGCATCCCCAGTCATTACATTCACAGTCCACTGACACTTTCCTTGATTTTTTTTTTTCTTTCTTACTTTTCTTTTGACTTTTTACTTTGGGAACTTCTACCCAGCAGTGTGCAGTGCATAATGCACAAGGCAGTGCTGGTTCTGGATCTTGTCTATCACCTCAAGTAGGGGTGAGGTAGAGGAAGGTGTTTCTCCTGTGAAAAGCCAGTTTCCTTCAAGAATGGAAAGCCTCATCAAATTAGCCAAGGATATCAGAAAATATAAAAAGGCTAAGGCAAGTGGTGATGGCACTCGAGGACTGGGTTCACAGGACCCATGTTTGCTGGCAGAAAGGAAATATTCCTCATCCAATTTCAATCTTCCTCTCAGTATGTTTTTAGCTTTCTCTCTCAAGATTTGTTACAATGAGCAAAGGGCTGAAATTCATGTCCCTGATCTATCAAAAATTCAATTGCATTCATTTACACTGAGGACAGTGCCTCACTTGTTTACCAATACTCCTGTGACATGAGAGCAAAAAATGGGAGAGTTCCTCTCTCCAAGTAGAAGGGCCATGCATCGGGGAGTTCGGGTGTGAATGGCTAGAGGATTCCAGGCTCCGGATGTTGAAGGGTTGTTTTCTCTCTCCAGAGTGGTTTTTCGGAACCTTAAGCAACATGGAGTTTGAGGAGTTTTTCAGGGAACCTGCTGCTAGCCCCACAGATTCCACCTGAGGTCACAGAAGAAAGGCCTTACCACACCATGGAGGCATGGTTCCCATGGCAACCAGAGAAGCTTCTGCTCCTGGCTGCTTCAGACCAATATTGAAAACAAGCACCAGCTCAGTTTGGATGGTCAGAGGAAAGAAGACAGGAGCGAGTGCCAGGGAACTGAGGTGTTCCAAAATGTGATTCTAACCTCTTCAGCCAGGAGAGCACAGCCCTTTGGTCCCTGGATGCCACCAGGACCAGGCAGGACAAAGAACTTCTCTGAAACATGGCAGCTTTCCTAATATTCAGTTCCACTAGGCATCGCTGCACTCCTTTGGCTACACTGGGCATTATGACAGCAGGCAGTTATCCCCCACCGGTTCCAATGGGCCTGTTTGGGTTGAGGTGTGCTTAGGGACACGTGGATCCCCAATCTGAGCACCAGCCACAGCGCTATTTCCTTCCTAACCCTCTCTTCCAGGACTGGGCACACCTGGAATATTCTAGTCAGGAAACTAGCCTAGGGTCTTAGCAACCACACTGAATGATGGCTGGTGACAGATGCTCAGCCCTCTGGAGCATGGAGTGAGCATGATGAGTTAAGTGATCTTTGAACTTGGACACTTTACACCCATTCTTGCAGGTTGCTCTCTTTTTCCTAGAAAGTTGAATCAAGAGACATCTGGAACCTGGGTCTTCTAGGTGAAGTTGGATGCATCTTCTGAAGACTTAAGTGTTGCTCAGCTCTAGATGTCCCCTTCATTGGCAGTCTGGGAGTGAAGCCAGAATTAAAGCAGGTAGTTAGTGTAGAAATTGTGATTCAGGTCAAATCAAAGAAATGAAGCCATCTGCCTCTGGAAGTTGGAGACTGCCCCTGAAAGAATGGAATATCAAGGATCTCCAGAGCCCATTGATTCCCAAATTTACCTCCCTTTATCAAGGACTGCAAGCAAGGAGCTGCTAATTAATGCACCCTGGGCCCTCTTCTACCTGAATCACCTTGGCCCTTCCTCTGCCCATGGCTTCTCAGTTAATGCATAACCAGGCCTAGTCAAGTAGTCAGGAAGGAGAGATAAGGGGGGAGAGAACTGGAGAACAAAAGAGAATTTAACATATAAAAGATGTAGGGTGCGCTCACTTCTTGGGATTTTAGAACATCAGCCATGGCCCCTTCTTCCTGCTGGGAGAATTCTGTATTATTACCTTTAAATAAAACCTGCTTAATATGCTTTCCTTGCGTGCTTCTCTAGTGTTCAATCTTCAACATTAGAAGAAGCAGAACTCGTCACCGGTAAACGATGGTATCAGATTTGGAGTTTACACTGAGATTTATGCCAAGGTAAGTAAGATTCTCTCTCCATGCACCCCACACCTGTTTGAGGTGCATCTTTCTGTATCTTTATTTTTGGAGGGTAAAATGTGCACCTGTTGGCTACTTAAATGCAGTTAGTGCAGCTGCCATTCTTAAGACTTGGGTAAGAGGTTTCCCGGTCCAGGCGAGTTTCCAATCCCCTGCTCTGCAAGCATGCTGGGGCTCTGCTGAAGTCGTTTCCTACTTTTCTGACCAGGCCCGGAGCGCAATTTTTGTGAGTACACAGTGTCCCTAGTTCTGATCCACCCAGGATATGTGGAGGCAGAGGAAGTGTTGGAACAACTGGGAGGTTCTTGGCCCGGGCTACTCTCAGGTGGACCCCAAATGTCTCTTCTCTGTACTTCCCCTCCTGACTGCCCTGAGGGGTATCCAGAGTGATTGGTAGACAAATGGCACTGAGGGAAAGCACCAATTACATTTACCTCCGAATGGGCCGCAGAGTGCACAACACTCCGGAACATCCACTCCCTCCTGGATGTTTCCCTTCCCTTGCCTGTCAGACATTAGGATTTCAGACTGTAGGATTAAGGCCTGGGATGGTTAGTATAAAAGTGACCAGGTTCCCTTTGTTTGCATAGTTAGCCGTCACTAGTCTAAACATCTAGAGTCTCCTCATTACTGCTCCCCTGCTTAAATGTGCTCATGGTGTTCTCTTTAAGATGCAAGAGGGAGGCATTTAAAAACCCCTCTGTGAGACCCTCCAAGCAAAGGGCCTTATACACCTAACAACCAACAGATGTCTCCTTGCCCTCCAGAGATTTCTTTAGTCTACAGGGCAAAAAGATAGGCAAAAGGCACACTTTTACTTTTGTCATCATTTTTCATAATTATGAGTTTATAGTTGCAGGAGGAAAGTAGTAATGCCCTTAAGTCTGAATCCTCCCAGGGTCTCTAGCACAGGACAAACTAGGACCCTAGCACTTTGCCAAAGAAGGCCAGAAATAACTTTGGCAAAGCCAGGTAATGATAGATGGGTTTTTCTGGACTGTAAGGAAGCTCAAAGTTAGGTAAGTGTCCTTAATAACACAGAAGGGAGCTTCTCTCTCAACAGTATTGCCAGGTTCACCACTAGTCTGCATACTGCTAAATTGCAAATGAGCAAGAAAAGTGCCTTTCATAAGTTACTGTGCTTGACATCAATAATCTCTACCATTAGAGGAGAAAGCCTTGAGGAATCAACTACTAATAAAGGAAGACCAAGGGGACCCTCCCAACTTAAGACAGACAAAAATGAATTTAGGGATGTTTTTGGAGGATCCTAGTAAATATTGAGATGTTTTCAAACTTATTCCAGGTATTTGACTTCACCTGAAAAATTATGCTGTTAACCATCTAGAGCACAGGCAGTTCCCAGAAACCATCCTAACTGGGGATTTGATTAATGAGCAGGATGCCTAAAAAAACTATTATGTGGCCTTCAGGAAAGTCCTGCTATCTTCATTGAGAGACTTAGAAAAACAAAAAGAAAACACACCACACTGAATCCTGAATACATAAAGGCCACCTACTTTTAAGGTACAAATTTATCATTCAGTCAGCCCCAAATATTTAGAGGAAATTACAAAAATTGGCACGTGGCCCTTATCAATCCTTAGATGATCTTCTCCAGCTTGCACCTTCCATTTTTAATAGAGATCAAAAGGAAAGAAAAGGGAACATATAGGCAAGAAAAAGGACTTAATTATGTTTTGTATTTCACTCGTGTCTGTTGTGATGTTTCCTTGTTCATTCCGAATTTTAGTAATTTGAGTTTTCTCCCTCTTTCTCTTTGTTAGTGTGGCTAAGGGTTTATCAATTTTATTTATTTTTTCAAAGAACCAACTATTTATTTTGTTAATTTTTCCAATTGTTTCTTTTGTTTCGATTTCGTTGATTTCGGCTCTGATTTTAACTATTTCCTGTCTTCTACTACTTTTGGTATTGGTCTGCTCTTCTTTTTCTAGTGCTTTAAGCTGTAGTGTTAAGTCATTTACTTGTTGATTTCTACTTCTTTTTTTGAATGCACCCCATGAAATAAATCTTCCTCTAAGTACTGCTTTCATAGTGTCCCAGAGATTTTGATATGATGTGTCTTTGTTCTCGTTTACTTCTAAGAATTTTTTTATTTCCCTCCTGATGTCTTCTGTTATCCATTCATCATATAATAGTGTATTATTTAGACGAATGATCTCGCTGATAAGCGGATGAGGACATATAATGGGGGGTGGGAGGGGCTAGCATTAGGTTTAGGGTTAGGTTTAGAGTTAGGCTAAGGAGAGCGGTAAGAATGAAGGAAAGAAGGACTGTATAGAGGGAAAAGAGGGGAGGGAGGGGTGGGGGGGAGGGGAAAAATAAAATAAGCATCATTACCCTATGTAAACGTAAAAAAAAAAGAAAAAAGAAAAAAAAAGAAAAAAAAAGAAAAAGGACTTAAATAAAGATCATTCAAACTGATAGAAACTTTTAATGCCTTGCAATAGCCCATGTAATTCACCCATTTTAGGAATTAAAAAGCAAACTGCCTAGTTGAAAACCTTAGAATAATGAAGCAGTAATTTCCGCCATCCTGTAGTTCTTAATCCATACACTTTTATCTTGGATTCCAACTGCTGCTTGGTTTACTAAGTTAGATTTAAAAGATGGCTTTTCCTGTTTATGCTAGACTCTGAATAGCAATTTCTGTTTGCCTTTGAGGAATTTATATGGCCCTCACCTGTTCTGGACAAACCTTAGCTAAGGACTTAACAAAATTCAGAGATAAAACATCTGTGATTGTTCTCCAGTAAGTAAATGACATCCTTTATGTGCCTCCACCCAGGAGGAATATCAAAAGACCATTATGGAGTTCCTAAACTTCTTAGCTAATAGGAATTTTAAAATCTCAAAGATAAAGCTTAATTATGTCATCAACAGTTTCAATACTACAGGAAATAGCCACCATAGGGCAATATTCTGCCCTAAGAATATCAAGAAGGGGCCTTACTTCAAGCTCTTGTCCTCAACTTACCTATGAAGCAAGATATAATCTGATTGTCACTGAGGGGAAAATAAATCCGGGATACACAGCTATAGGCAGCTCAATAACCAATGGCATATCTAAGTGAGGAGCTTAGCATAGTAGCTTCATTCTCAAAAGTAATGGAAAATAAGTTCTCATGATTTTCTTTTAAATCCAAACCTGTTGTGCTAGAGATGGCTAAAATGCCCCAGGCACAAGGTTTCTGTTAAAATCTATTAGATCCTTCCAGATCTCAGTCAAGGCTTATATTGAAATGTAAATAAAGGAACCCTAAAGGCTCAGTAGGAGACTGGTTTCAAACCCAAAGGAAAAAAAAAAAAGGTAAAAAGAGTTTTACCTAAACTCCAGAAAAAGTAAATTTTATGGATCTTTACTAAAGTAATTAATGGTGGTATCATTTTTCCAGGACTCTTGTTTTTTTTTAATTCTATATTTTTTTGAGCTCATGATTTTTTGATCAGTTCTATTTTTTTATTCAACTAGAGTTTTTGAACATCTGTTATATTGCAATGGAGATTCACCTAAAAAGTTACAAGGCCTTTCATTTTGTGTCATTTGTATGTCATGCTGTCTGATGTCATGTTTTGTCTGCATCAAAAATGAGCTCTCCTAAAATTAAAATTTAAAATGGATCCAGATACTTTTAATTCACCTGATGTAAAAAGGTTCAATTCAAATTGGGTAAACGAATAAAAGTAAAAATCCTTTGAAAATAACTCACAAGTCTCTAGTGGTCAAGCTAATAAAATATTGATGTTAATAAAATGTCTAATATCAATTGTTTCTAGGACCTTTCTTCAACTGGAAAGAGACAGCAAATACTGTTCAGGACACTTGTCTGATATCTTGGTTTTTACATAATAAGTGAATTAGAGTTAACATGTATGGGGTTACTCAAATGTGTTTGTAGAGACATCTGATTAATTTACAAAGTTAAATTGCTAATTGTTAAACAACATCAAGTACTCTTAACTCCTTAAATTCCATGGGGTATCATACTTAAACATTATTGGTATTTTCATAGGTTGGTAAATAAAAGGGTTTAAACTTGCTTTGTGTCATCACTAAACTAAAAACAAGTTAACTAAGAGTTCTGTCCTAACAAGTGCAATACTACATACAAAGCGTTCCAAAAGTTTCAACTGTGTTTCTATTACAGCACTATAAATAACAAAATATTTAATCTTATTAAAATAGAGTAATTTATCTAAATTCAGAAATTTCATAAGTGTTGTTTCAGAATATGAACAAAAAGGGGTCAACAGATAGGAAAGAGAAAATAAAAGTTTCTGGGTATGGAAATATATTTAATAAAAGGGAAAAGGAAATGTTTTTGGGTAAGAAAGTACTTATGTGATAAAGTACATGAGGGTCTAAGTAAGTGCTAAGAAAGTCTGTGTAAGTAAAGGGCAAGTTTCAACAAGTTTGTGTGTAACTAAGTTGATTGTATGTATGTGAGATAGCTAAAGCTATTTAAGGTTTATTTTAAGGTGAAATACTAATGTTCTGATATAAATCAAAGTTTAATCTATATGGTAAAATGACATGGTAAAATGACAAGAATTTCTTAGAAACACCAATTTACTCTTAACTTTGTGTCTATTAAGTTTTATTCTTTAGAATAATTAGTCTTAAAATTGGGGTTTATACAATTATGGTTAAACAACTGTTAGAGTATTGTACTAGGTTACAGAGTCTAAATTTTTCTTTCAACACTAAATTTAGTAAGATTAAAGTGTCAAAATAATTGTGAAATGGTCACTCTTGGTATGTTAAATGTGTTCATATTTTCCAGGTATACAAGTTTTTAAAGCAGGGAATTTATCAAGATGCTATTCTCCAGATTAAACATGTCTGTAATGGTAATTTTAAACTTATAAAAAGTAAATTTTATTGGGGATTTATATCTATAATTTAACATTCTATTATAGGATCATTTATCAATGGGGTATGTGTAAAATTTGCTTATTTTTACACTGAGAGAAAGAATTTTAAATGTAAATATATTTCTAAACATTAGAGTCTGATTTGTTTAAAGGTTAATATTGTGAAATATAAAGGAATTTTGACATTTTGACACATAAAAGGAAAGTTAAAAGCTCCCTCAGACTTTCATTAATTCATGTTTTAGATATAATGTTAAATTATGTTAACTAATGTTCATATAGAGCCGAGAATCAATATATGTAAACTTCTTAAAATGATATTTCAGAAAGAAGAAAAGATCAACATCAGAATTAGAACACTTAAGATCTGTAAAGAGCCATGCCTTACCTGAGATAAGGCTCTGTCTCCCACCATACTGCATATTAGAACAACTCCAAAATAAGTCAGACTTCAACTTATGTAAAGTTATAGTCAAAAGATTGGTTCTTGTTGTAAAAGTACTGTGATCTCAAATAGGGGAATATAATGTGGCTCTCAAAATTCAAGATAGCTATTATACAAGCTGAATGTATTTTTACTCTTACTAATTTCATTTTGTAAAACTGTTACCTGTTAATGTTTTGCAAAAGTAGCCGCTTCCAGAACACACAACCTAGGTAACTTGTGATAATAAGCCATGAACTCTAGAACAGATAGTGGTAACTTCCAGTACTAATACAGAATCCAGTTAAATAAAAGGGTAAATAACTGTAAAGTTATACACATTGAAGTTAAAACCCAGTACTCTTACTATGTGACTGGTGAGACTGGCTTTCTG
Organism: Sciurus carolinensis; assembly: GCF_902686445.1. Classification (NCBI taxonomy): domain Eukaryota; kingdom Metazoa; phylum Chordata; class Mammalia; order Rodentia; family Sciuridae; genus Sciurus; species Sciurus carolinensis. The sequence goes on along the minus strand of NW_025920105.1, from coordinate 2,712,837 downwards.
GATGATTATGATCAAACATAGAGATTGGAATTAAATACAGAGGGTAAGAAAGACCAGTATTTGGGTCTTTTGCCCCAGTCAGCCTGAACCCAGGGAACAAGAGAACATCTCTAAGGAGTGTTGCAACTCCGGGTTACACAAATTCCTGATCAAGGAGATTGTTGAGACCACTAGAGGATGAAAAATCACTCAGTGCATCTGCTACAGAGAAGGGTCATGGAAAAAGGGAGACATCCCTTGAAGTTTCCAAAGGAAGCCACCTCATCGAAGAGACCCTGCCTAACCAATGGCACTGGTGGAGCTAAGAAGCTACTCTTATGTTCTCTACAACTGACCCCTGTGGGAACTCAGCTAACTCTTTAACAAGACAGGAACAGTTCAATTTGACTAGCTTGATCTTAGACACCCAGCAAAACAGTTAAAACCAAAATATAGCCATTCATGGGCATTTACAAGAAATAATAGTTAAATGTAACTTAAGATGTACACTTGTGTTAGTCCACTAGAATAAAGACTAAAAGCTACAAAAGAGAGATTCTTAGGCAAATGTGCCTGCTAACTATCAAGAGAAACTGCCAGACTCAGAAGTTTTAGTCAGTTTAAGGCCTGCAGACATTCCTAAGCTTCACATGTAGACTTAATCTATGTTTGCTCATATGATTATCTAGCCCTAAGTAACAGAAGTATAGAGATCTCTACTAAACACAGATTATATCAATAAAGGGATATTTTAACATGTAGACTTAATCTATGTTTGCTCATATGATTATCTAGCCCTAAGTAACAGAAGTATAGAGATCTCTACTAAACACAGATTATATCAATAAAGGGATATTTTACAAAAATCAGATGACATTAAGTAGCTAAACTATATTAAGCTTAACTATATTGAATCCGCTGAATAAGAGAGGTGAAAAAGTAAAAGGTTGAGAGGAGAGGAGGTTTGCCCCCTCTGAAGTGTCTTTTCATGTTGTTTTTTACATGTTGTCTAAAAAAGGAACTCCAAACTGCTTGCCCCTCGCTGACCTTATCATCTTCCAAGAAGACAGAGCAAACGGCACCCCCTTTTCTTTACAGCAGTTAAAAGTTTTTAAAGCAAAAGGGGGGAATGAAGCCAGAATTAAGGACAGGTAGATAGTGTAGAAATAGGGAATCTGGTCAAATCAAGAAAATTAAGCCATCTGCCTCTGGAAGTTGGAGACTGCCACTGGAAGAATGGAATGTCAAGGATCTCCAGAGCCCATTGATTACCAAATTTACCTCCCTTTATCAAGGACTGCAAGCAAGGAGCTGCTAATTAATGTCCCCTGGGCCCACATCTGCCTGAATCACCTTGGCCCTTCCCCTGCCCATGGCTTCTCAGTTAATGCAAAACCAGGCCTAGTCATGTAGGCAGGAAGGAGAGATAAGGGGCTGAGAGAACAGGAGAACAAAAGAGACATTAACCTATAAAAGATGTAGGGCAGGCTCGCTTATTGGTACATTAGAACATCAGCCATGGCCCCCTTCTTCCTGCCGGGGGAAGTCTGTATTATTACCTTTAAATAAAACCTGCTTAATTTGCTTGCCTTGGCGTGCTTCTCTAGTGTTCAATCTTCAACATTAGAAGAAACAGAACTCATCACTGGTAAACGTCGGTATCAGTAGTGTGTCCAAAAAAACTCAAAATTGGAAAGGGCCTGTGAGGGGTCAATTTCAATTTTGTGCCTCTGAAACCTGGTGCACATTTCAAATCAAGAACATTTGATGGGAAAAGATGGTGATAGGACACTCAAGATTGAGTGGTAAGGTCTAAAGTGATGAGAGTTGAAAGATGGGAAGGAACACTTTCTCTTAAGAAATGCAGGTGACTGGGGATACAATGCTACCTCTGAGTGCAGCTCCTGGTGAAAGGAGTCAAAGGAAATTGCTGGCAGGAGAAACTGTAAGTTCTTGTAAAGGTTTGACTCCATTGAATAAGAGAGGGCAAAAAGAAAAAGGTTGAGAGGAGAGGAGGTTTGCCACCTCTGAAGTGTCTTTTCATGTTGTTTTCTACTTTTTTCCATCCCATGGTGCTGGGGATTTGAACCCCGGCCTTTCTACTTGCAAAGCCAGCACCCTACAGGGTGGTCTATATTATCAGCACAGAAATAGCTCCTTTGAGGTACATGACTTGATCCAGTCAGGTGCTGTGTCTCTGAAGTTCTATGCAAAGTAGCAACTCTAGACAAAGCCAATCAAAGACTAAGGAATTTTTAATTCTCCTTTTCACAACAATCTTGCAAATAAACTTTTTATATCTCAACACACAAAGTCTAGCAGTGTGTGTGAGGGAAAGAATTATCCAGTCTTTACTTAAGGAGGAAACAGGTAGTACTTCATCCCTGAGCAGAAAAATATATCACTGACCTATTGAGGACAGGGCTTGAGGAGAGTCAGGACTATGAGGGTATTAGAATGTGCTCTGGTTGTTAGTATGAGAGGAGACTTTTGGGACCATTGTCCATTGCATCCCCAGCCATTGCATTCACAGTTCACTGACAACTTCCTTGATTTTTTTTCTTTTTTACTTTTCCTTTTGGTATTTTACTTTGGGAACTTCTACCCAGCAGAGTGCAGTGCAAGATGCAGAAGCCAGTGCTGGTTCTGGACGTTGCCTGTTGTCTCAGGTAGGGGTGAGGTAGAGGAATGTGTTTCTCCTGGGAAAAGTCAGTTTTCTTCAAGGAAGGAATTCTATATCAACTTAGCCAAAGGATGTCAGGAAATAGAAACAGGCAAAGGCAAGTGGTGACGGCACTCAAGGTCTGGGTTCCCAGGACCCATGTTTGCTGGCAGAAAGGAAACATTCTTCATCCAATTTCAATCTTCCTCTCGGTATGTTTTTAGCTTTTACTCTCAATATATGTTACAATGAGCAAAGGGCTGAAATTCATGTCCCTGATCTATCAAAAATTCAGTTGCATTCATTTACACTGAGGACAGTTGCTCACTTGGTTACCAATGCTCCTGTGACATAAGAGCAAAAAATGGGAAAGCTCCTCTCTCCAGGTAGAAAGGACAGGCATCAGGGAGATCAGGTGTGAATGGCTAGAGGATTCCAGGCTCCAGATCGTGAAGAGTTGGTTTCTCTCTCCAGAGGGGTTTTTGGAACTTTGAGCAACATGGAGTTTGAGGAGTGTCTCAGGGAACCTGCTGCTAGCCCCACAGATTCCACCTGAGGTCACAGATGAAGGGCCTGACAGTTCCATGTCATCACAGTTTCCATGGAAACCAGAGAACCTTCTGCTCCTGGCTGCTTCAGACCAAGACTGAAAACAAGAACCAGCTCATTTGGGATGGTCAGAGGAAAAAAGATGGGAGTGAGTGCCAGGGAACTGAGGTGTTCCAAAATGTGATTGTAATCACTTCAGCCAGGAGAACACATCCCTGTGGTCCCTGGATCCCTCCAGGACCAGGCAGGACAAAGATCTCCTCTGAAGTGTGACCACTCACACTAAACTTCAGGTCCACTAGGTATCGCTGCACTCCTTTGGCTACACTGGGAATCATGAGAGCTGGCAGTTATCCCCCACCAGTTGCAGTGGGCCTGTTTGTGTGCAAGTGTGCTTGGGGACACGTGGATCCCCAATCTGAGCACAGGCCCCAGTGCTATTTCCTTCCTAACCCTCTCATCCAGGACTGGGCACTCCCAGAATACCCTAGTCAGGAAACTAGCCTAGGGTCCTAGCAACCACACTGAATGATGGCTGGTGATAGATGCTCATGCCACTGGAGCATGCAGTGAGCATGGTGGGTTAAGTGATCTTTGAATTGGGACACTTTACACCCAATCTTTTGTGTTGCTCTCTTTTTTCTAGAAAGTTCAATCTGGAGACATCTGGAACCTGTGTCTTCTAGGTGAAGTTTTATGCAACTTCTGAAGGCTTAAGTGGTGCTCAGCTCTGGATGTCCTTTCATTGGCAGTCTGGAAGTGTGTTCAAAAAGCCTCAAAATTGGAAAGGGTCTGTAAGGGGTCAATTTCAATTTTGTGACACTGTCAACTTGTGCCCATTTCCAATCAAGAGTATTTGCTCGCCAAAAATAGTGATAGGACACTCAAGAGTGATTGTAAGTTCTAAAGTGATGGGAGTTGAAAGAAGGGAAGGAACACTTCCTCTTAAGAAATGCCGGTGACTGGGGATGCACTGCTGCTTTCAGTGCAGCTACTGGCTGAAAGGAGTCAAAGGAAATTGCTGGCAGGAGAAACTGTAAGTTCTTGTAAAGGGTTGATTCCGTTGAATAATAAAGGGGAAAAAGAAAAAGGTTGAGAGGAGAGGATGTTTGCCCCCTCTGAAGTGTCTTGTCATGTTGTTTTTTTACTTTTTTCCATCCCATGGTGCTGGAGATTTGAACCCCAGCCTTCTACTTGCAAAGCCAGTGCCATAAATGGTGGTGTATATCGTCATGACAGGAATAGCTCCTTTGAGGTACATGACTTGATCTATCTGGTTTTGGGTCTCTGAAGTTCTATGCAAAGTAGCAACTCTAGACAAAGCAAATCAAAGACAAAGAAATTCTTAATTCTCCTTTTCACAACAATCTTGCAAATTACCTGGTTTACATCTCAACACCCCCAGTCTAGTGGTGGGTTCTGAGTGAAAGAATTATCCGGTCTTTTTTTTTTTTTTTGCATAATCATACATTTACTTACATAATGATGTTTGATTCATTCCGTTATTTTTTCCCACTCCCCAACCCTCCAACTCCACTTTTTCTTCTATACAGTTCCTCCTTTCTCCATTCTTGCCTCCCTCCCACCCCCCATTATTTGTCAACAACCACTTATCAGTGAGATCATTTGCCTTCTGGATTTTTGAGATTGACTTATCTCACCTAGCTTGATAGTCTCAAATTTCATCCTTTTGCCTGCAAATGTCATAACTTTATTATTCTTCACAGCTGAGTAATATTCCATTGTATATATATGCCACAGTTTGTTTATCCATTCATCAACTGATGGACATCTAGGCTGGTTCCAGAGTCTGGCTATTGTGAATTCAGCAGCTATGAACATTGATGTGGCTGTACCTCTTTAGTATGTTGATTTTAAGTTCTTTGGGTATAGGCTGAGGACTCGGATAGCTGGGTCAAATGGTAGGTCCATTCCAAGTTTTCTAAGGAATCATTACACTGCTTTCCAGAGTGGCTGCACTAATTTGCAACCCCACCAGCAATGTATGAGTGTACCTTTTTCCCCACATCTTCTCCAACACCTATTGTTGCTTGTTTTCATGATAATTGCTATTCTAAATGGGGTAAGATGGAATCTTAGGTCGTTGTGATTTGCATTTCTCTTATTACTAATGACGGTGAACATTTTTTCATATATTTGTTGATTGCTTGTAGATCTTCTTCTGTAAAGTGTCTATTCATATCCTTAGCCCATTTGTTGATTGGATTATTTGTATTATTTGTGTAGAGTTTTTTGAGTTCTTTATATATTCTGGAAATTAGTGCTCTACCTAAAGTATGAGTGGCAAAGATATTCTCCCACTATGCGTGCTCTCTGTTCACATTGCTGATATTTTCCTTTGCTGAGAGAAAGCTATTTAGTTTGAACATATCCCAGTTATTGATTCTTGCTTTTATTTCTTGTGCTTTGGGAGTCCTGTTAAGGAAGTCTGATCCTAAGCCAAGAAATTGAAGATTTGGATCTACTTTTCTTCTATGAGATGCAGGGTCTCTGATCTGATTTCAAGATTCTTGATCCATTGTGAGTTATTTTTGTGCAGGGTGAGAGATAGTGGTTTAGTTTCATTCTGTTGCATATGGATTTCCAGTTTTCCCAACACCATATGTTGAAGAGGATATCTTTTCTCCATTGCATATTTTTGGCACCTTTGTCTAGTATGAGAAAATTATATTTATTTGGGTTTGTGTCCATGTCCTCTATTCTGTACCATTGATCTACCTGTCTATTTTGGTGCCAATACCATTCTATTTTTGTTACTATTACTTTGTAGTATAGTTGAAGTTCTGGTATCACGATACCCCCTGTTCAATTCTTCCTGCTAAGGATTGCTTTAGTTATTCGGGGTTTCTTATTCTTCCAGATGAATTTCATGATTGCTTGCTTTTTTGCTGTAAGGTACATCATTGGGATTTTAATTGGAATTGCATTGAATCTGTATCGCACTTTTGGTAGTGTGAGGATTTTGACAATATTAATTCTGCCTATCCAAGAACATGGGAGATCTTTCCATCTTCTTTGTTCTTCCTCAATTTCTTTCTTCAATGTTTTGTAGTTTTCATTGTAGAGATCTTTTACTTCTTTGGTTAGATTGATTCCCAAGTATTTTACTTTTTTTTGAGGCTATTTCAAATGGGGTTGTTTTCCTCATTGCTCTTTCAGCTGTTTTTCGCTTGTGTATAAAAATGCTTTAGATTTATGTGTGTTGATTTTATAGCCTGCCATTTTGCTGAAATCATTGATGAGGTTTAGAAGTTTTCTGGAGGAGGTTTTTGGATCCCCTAAATATAGAATCAAGTCATCCACAAATAGTGACAGCTTAACTTCCTCTTTTCCTTTTCGTATCCATTTAATTTTTTTGGTCTGCCTAATTGCTCTGGCTAGAGTTTTGAGGACAATATTGAATAGAAGTGGTGAAAGAGGACATCCTGTCTTATTCCCATTTTCAAAGGGAATGGTTTCAGTTTTTATCCATTAAGAATGATGTTGGCCATGGGCTTCGCATAAATAGCCTTTAAAATGTTCAGGTATGTTCCTACTATGCCTATTTTTTTCTACTGTTTTGAGCATGAAGGGCTGTCGTATTTTGTCAAATGCTTTTTCTGCATCAATTGAAATAACCATATGATTCTTATCCTTAATTCTATTGATATGATGGATTATGCTCATTGATTTATGAATGTTGAACCATCCTTGCATTCCAGGGATGACCCCACTTGATTGTAGTGCACAATTTTATTAATATGATTTGGATGCGGTTTGCCAATATTTTGTTAAGGATCTTTGCATCTACATTCAACAAGGATATTGGTCTAAAATTTTCATTCCTTGATGTGTCTTTTTCTGGTTTGGGTATGAGGGTGATATTAGCTTCATAGAATGAGTTTGGTAGGGTACACTCCTTTTCTATTTCCTGGAATACTTTGAGAAGTATTGGAGTGAGTTCTTCTTTGAAGGTCTTGTAGAATTCAGCTAAGAATCTGTCTGGTCCTGGACTTTCTTGGTTGGTAGATTTTTAATGGCTTCTTCTATTTCATTGCTTGATATTGATCTGTTTAAATTGTGTATGTCCTCCTGGTTCAGTTTGGGAGGAGCATATGTCTCTAGAAATTTGTCAATGTCTTTGGTGGTTTCTATTTTGTTGGAATACAGATTTTCAAAGTGGCTTCTCATTATGTTCTGTTTCTCAGTGTTGTCTGTCATGATATTTCCTTTTTCATTATGAATTTTAGTAATTTGAATCTTCTCTCTCCTTCTCTTTGTTAGTGTGTCTAAGGGTTTCTCTGTTTTGTTTACTTTCTCAAAGAACCAACTTTTAGTTTTGTCAATTTTTTGAATTTTTTCTTTTGTTTCAATTTCATTGATTTCAGCTCTGATTTTATTTATTTCCTGTCTTCTACTACTTTTGCTGGTATTCTGTTCTTCTTTTTCTAAGACTTTGAGCTGTAATGTTAGGTCATTTGTTTTTGACTTTTCATTCTTTTCTGGAATGCTATCCATGCAATGAATTTTCCTCTTAGCACCACTTTCATAGTGTCCCAGAGATATTGATATGTTGTATCATCATTCTCATTGACCTCTAAGAATTTTTTATCTCTTCACTGATGTTTTTTGTTATCATGTTTCATTCAATAGCATATTATTTAATCTCCAGGTTTTGGAGTAATTTCTGTTTTTTTATTTTGTCATTGATTTCTATTTTCAGTCCATTATGACCTGATAGAACACATGGCAGTATCTCTATTTTTTTGCATTTCCTAAGGCTGCTTTGTGGCATAACATATGGTCTATTTTTGAGAAGGTTCCATGTTCTTCTGAGAAGAAAGTGTATCCACTCATTGATGGAAGGAATATTCTATATATGTCTATTATGTCTAGGTTATAGATTGTGTTTTGAGTTCTATGGTTTCTTTGGTTGAATTTTGTTGGGAAGATCTATCTAGTGGTGACAGTGGTGCATTAAAGTCACCCATAATTATTGTGTTGTGGTCTATGTGATTCCTGAAATTGAGATGGATTTGTTTGATGTACAGGGATGCACCATTTTGGGGGGCTTAAATATGTACTATCGCTATGTCTTCCTGATTTATGGTTCCCTTAAGCAGTATGAAATGTCCTTCTTTATCTCTTCTGACTAAATTTGGCTTGAAGTCCACTTTGTCTGGTATAAGAATGGAAACCTCCCCAGTTTTACTGAGTCCATGTGCGTGGTAGGTTTTTTCCCAACCTTTCACCTTTAGTCTGTGGATGTCTTTTTCTATGAGATGAGTCTCTTACAGGCAGCATATTGTTGGATTTTTCTTTTTAATCCCTTCTGCCAGTCTATGTCTTTTGATTGATGAGTTTAGGCCATTAATGTTCAGGGTTATTTTTGAATATGATGTGTATTCCCAGTCATTTGGCTTATTTTTGGTTTTTAAGTTGGCTTGGTTTCTCCATTGAGTGGTTTTTCTCTAAAGTAGTTCCTCCCTTTGCTGAACTACATTGGTGTTTTTCATTTCCTCCTCATGGAATATTTTGTTGAGAGCATTCTGTAGCACAGGCTTTCTATTTGTAAATTCTTTTAATTTTGATTATCATGGAAGAATTTTATTTCATCTTCAAATCTGAAGATTAGTTTTGCTGGGTATAGGATTCTTGGTTGGCAACCATGTTCTTTCAGAGATTGAAATATGTTGTTCCAGGCCCTTCTAGCTTTTAGGGTCTGGGTTGAGAAGTCAGCTGCTACCTGTATTGGTGTCACTCTATATGTAATCTCATGCTTTTCTCTTCTGGCCTTCAAAATCCCATCTTTATTTTGAATGTTAGGCATTTTCATTATAACTTGCCTTGGTGTGGATCTGTTGTGATTTTGTGCATTTGGTGTTCTATAAGCCTCTTGTATTTGATTTTCCATATTATTCTTCAGGTTTGAGAAATTTTCTGATATTTTATTGAATTGGTTGTTCATTCCTTTGGTTTGTATCTCTGTGCATTCCTCAATCCCAATAATTCTTAAATTTGGTCTTTTCATGATGTCCCATAGATCTTGGAGATTCTGTTCATGATTTCTTCCCATATTCTTTGTTTGGACCACTTTATTTTCAAGATTAAATATTTTGTCTTCATTGTCTGAGGTTTTGTCTTCCAAGTGGTCTAGTCTTTTGGTGATACTTTCCATTGAGTTTTTCATTTGGTTTATTTTTTCCTTCATTTCAAGGATTTCCATTTTTTTTTTTTTTTTTTGAGAATCTCTATATCCTTGTCGAAATGATCTTTTGCTTCCTGCAGGTGCTCTTTCAGTTTATTGCTATTATCATTCATTGCCTGAATTTGCTCTCTTATCTCATCCTTTGCTTCATGAATCATCTTAATTGTGTATAATCTGAAGTCCTTTTCTGACATTTCTTCTAACATACTGTCATTGGATTCTATTAATACAGAATCTAGATTTGTTTGGATCATTTTCTTCCCTTGTTTTTTCATGTTGTTCATGTATCTTCCCCTCTAGCTGTGCAGATCTGGGGTATTGCAGATTTCCCCCTATAGGCTTATAGTGGCCCTATAGGTTTCCAAACCCTTTCTTTAAGGGGAGATCAATATTAGCAGTGCCCAAATAAGACACTATGCTATCCTAGACCAAATAGCCCCTATGGGGACAATAACAAAATTGTCATGGTAAATAGAATGAGTTCAAATATTATATTCAGTAAAACAAATGGGTTTGAAATAATGTCTGCAATTTCTAATGGAGGACAAAGAGGATGCAGAGGGATGTAGAATGTGGCTGTTAATGGGATAAGAAAAGAATATACAGAAGTTCTAGAAAATAGAAAGTGTGAGAGTGTAATCAAAAGAAATTGGATATTAGCATGCAAAAAAGGGAAATAGTGACTCTGAGGCAACTGGTAAACAAAAAGAAAAGAGAGCAAGAAAAGTAAAGAATTAAAAATTTAATCTTATAAAAAGGAGAAAAAAGAAAATCTACATATATAACAGTCATAAACTAATGAAAACCTCCCAGTGTTCAGTAGCCTGATTCATGAGAGGTAACTGCCAATGAGCTTCAAGCCTCCAGCAGGTGTCTCAGGATGGGTTTTGCTCTACCTAAAGATCGGAGCTACAGCTTCCAGGATTATCCTATATGGCCGCTCTGGCTTTGAAATTTGTTGTCAAATGGGGAGCTGCAACTCAGGGGTGGATGTGGTCAGCTGGAGGTCCTGGATGCAGGATTTGGTTGGTCCGGCAGGGGTTCTGGAGATCCGGTGTATTTTGTGTGTTTGTGGGGTCCTGGATGCTGGGTGCATTCAGTAGATCTGGGGTCCCGGTGATAAGGTGCAGTCAGTTTTTCTGGGAGTCCTGGTGGCAGGGAGCAGTCAGTCGATGTGAGGGCCCCAGAGGCAGGGAGTAATCTGTCGGGCTGAGTTATCCTAGAGACTGGGCTCAGTCAGTCCGACCAGGGGTCCGATGGGGCCTGGCTGTTTTCACAAAATGGTGGTAGCCATGTGTACTCATACCTGGAGGTACTGTAGCAGTGAACTTCCAGGCAAGTGCAGGCAGCTGGTGCTCCACTGGTGGTGAACAATCAGTTTGCTGACTGTTGTCGGACAATTGGGAGGTGAACCTGGTGCCTTGGGTGATGGATAGGTGTAAGGCAGGTGAAGGACAGGCAAGAAGCAGGAAAATGGTGGATGACATACGCCTGATAGTGAGCAATCTGCACTCAGAAAAGGCGTCAATATGCCGGCAGACTGCAGGTCATCACAGAAGACAAATGGGGTAAAAACCACGGGATGGATAAGCAGCAAAACTGTCTCAAGGATAAACAGATATCCTCTGCTTGAAACCAGAGTTACAGAGCAACAAGGAACGCAGCCTCCCTCTAGTCTGCCATCTTGGATCCCTTTATACGATCTTTACTTAAGGAGGAAACTGTTAGTAGCCCATCCCTGAACAGAAAATTATATCACTCGAGGAGAGTCAGGACTATGAGTGTATTAGAATATGCTCAGGTTGTTAGTACAAAAGGGGATTTGGGGGACCATTGTCCATTGCATACCCAGTCATTACATTCACAGTCCACTGACAATTTCCTTGATACTTTTTTTCTTTTTACTTTTCCTTTTGGCATTTTACTTTGGGAACTTCTACCCAGCAGAGTGCAGTGAAAAATGCACAAGCCAGTGCTGGTTCTGGATCTTGCCTATCGCCTCAGGTAGTGTGAGGTTGAGGAAGGTGTTTCTCCAGCGAAAAGCCAAT
>NW_025920105.1:2588770-2701291 GCF_902686445.1 Sciurus carolinensis | reverse complement strand
TCAGAAGTGTATTGTTGAGTAAAAGAATGGGAGAAAATGCATTTTAGGTCAGTATTTTCTCTTTCTGCACAGATTGTGTATCACTGTAATTGGTATGGAAATATAAAATTTTAGGTGTTTCTAGCAATTTGAGATTATAATACTTCCTTCCTGGTGACTGCATATTTTATGCTTTTTAATGAAGATTTTAAGCAATGTTAGTTAAAATATTAGCTACCAGATATTAATATTTTCAAAAATAAGAATTACTGTTCAAGTAGAATTTTCTCTATTAAATGACACATATAAGTTTTCTGTTATTTCTTAGATCATAATTTTAAAGGCAAAATTACCACAGAGGAGCAATGATATTATAAGGCAGTAGAATTTTTACATTTTTCATAGTGCATCATGTGAAATATTCAGTGAAAAAAATACTAAACTTATTTAGAAAAGAACCTCTAACATTTTTTTTCCTTTTCCTTATTAAAACAATACTACAAATACAAAATTTTCATGCTTAAGTTTCAGGACCAGTAATTTTCCATGTATTCCTCTACAATTTGAATTTGACATTTTGACCTAATGTGAAATATATTACCCAGAAAATTAAGAAACTGTTGGTACCTAAAAAAAAGTATCATTGAAAGACTGAGCAGAACACACTACTCCTTAACTGAATCCATAACAAGAACACGTCCTTCTTCTTTAGATCAATTGCAAGGTGGCACACACATGTAACCCCAGCCATGGGACCATTGAGTTTGGAGGATCGCAACTTTAAAGCCACTCTTGAATAATTTAGCAAGGGTCTAAGCAAAATATTGGGAACCTGTCTCAAACTATATATAGTAAAGGGCTGGGGATGTGGTTCAGTGGCTCAGAGGTTAATCCCAGCAGGGTTCAAAAGCTGACCATAAAAAGATTTAGACCCAACTCACTAAAATGTCTTAAAACTGCTAGAAATTTTGAAAAACTGTATTTTGGTATTTTTGGAATCATGATATGTAAAAATCATTTTATTATACAGAATTTGTTCAAAGCTGTTTAAAAGCTTAGTGGAAACTTTTTAAAGATATATATATGTTATCTTAAGTGTGTTTATATATATATATATACACACACACACACACACACATATATATATATATATATATATATATGTTTTATCAGGTACATTATGGTAATTCAGTACATGTGTATAATTTGTAGTAATCAGACCATAATAAGTATTTTCATCTTTTCAACTATTAGTTGTTTTCATGTATCAGGAATTTCATTTTGAAACACATTTTAAGTTGCTACTTTAGTACTTACCTTACTCTGCCAAAGAAGTTTCAGAAGTGATTTCTCCACTAGGTTCTTGGTGCCCCTTACTATCTGTCCTCTCTCTCTTTTTCCTATTCTCTGGGGATCAACACTACATTCTTTTCTATTAGATTTTCTTAGTGTTTTCTACAAATAAATGAGAACATGTGGTGTTTCTCTCTGTGTACTAGGCATATTTCCCTTAACATAAAGAAGGTTATTGGTCAATTTTATGGTAATGTGCATATCACAGAAAATTAAATATTTTGATTCTTTATTTTTATTTCAACAACATAATTTTATTGATTTTTTTAAATACACATAACAGCAGCATGTATTTTGACATATTATACATACATGGGGTGCAGCATATTATGTTAGAGGCCAGATCTGGTTTCATTCTTCTGGTTCAACAGTTTGATGCTTCCTAAGTATGCAGGTCAGAGGCAGTAAGCACATTCATACTATTGTGAAAATATTTACCATCCATCTCTAGTACTTTTTCTTCTTCTTAAACTATCCCTCTGTGGCTTTCAAATAAGAACTCTTCACTAACTTCTTCCTCAGTTTCTGGTAGCTCTCATTCTATTTTCTGTGTTTATGAATTTTAATTCTCAGATCCACCTTCAAAATTAGTGCCTTACAGCATTGGATAATTTGTAAGTGATATGTCACTTGCAATAATGTATTCAAGTTCACAAATTACTCCTTCAGGAATTTATTTATTTTTGTTCCAGGTTGAAAAATATTCCATGGTATGTCCAGGTCATGTTTAACTTATATATTTATACACTTTTGGACATTGACTTGTTTTCACCAGAGGTTATAATTAATAATGCTACTATGAACATATGACAACCATGTTCATACTTTCAATTATTTTTAGCAGGTCAGGGAAAGGACAATTGATGGATTAGTTAGTAATTTATGGCTATAAATATTGACATGTACAGCTCATTTGAGCACTTATTAAAGCATGCTGTACACTCTCAATGTGATTTTAGTGTCTAACCTAGGTCATGAAGGTAACACCTGCCTCATAAGTGTCTTATGCTCACACCAAACTGATATGTTGGACACTTATGTTATCTCATGAAGGTAAATGATTGACATTTCTATGATATATTTGTTATTCACATGTTTCAAAGTAACAGATTTAATAAAGCATGCAAATCTCTATATTCACTTAATTCAAACAGCATATACTTTATGCCATGGTTTATTGTTCAGAAGTCAGTGAATTGACACATTAGGAGAACTTATATAGATATAAGAAGTTATATTTGTAGTTTGATCAAGAGTTAAGTTTGTACTATCCTCACCAAAAATATTTGAAGAAGTTAATAATTCATTTTTCAGTACAGATTAGCAGCGAAGTTTTGGTTGTGGCATAGTCATTAGCCTGTCATCATCTGGATAGAAAAACAAACAGGGTCATGTTTCCATATACTTTATCAGAAGGAGAAGATGGTGTCCAAAATGTACATGAGCATAAAGAAGCTTGAGAGCAGCAGGATGATTGAGGTGGTCCTCTGTATATGGGATGTGCTTGCAGAGAAAGACTGGTGCTGTGAAGGTGCTTGAAATGCCGCTTATGCCTACACAAGAGGATCATCATGTACCGATTTTAGAGGGTCATGAGTCCTATAAGAAAGACATTCCAGAATACGCCTAATACAGAAAACAAATGCCTGAGGAAGTAACTATTTCATACAATTGTGCAGGATTGAGCAATAAATACCAGACCATGTGAGAACACATTGGAGAAAACAGTAGAAGACAATAATAAGCTATCACTCAAGGATATATACAAGAGCACAGGAAAACAAGGGAATACAGACCATGATGTGGGAATTTGTGCTTGAACTTTGTCAAGCAGGAGGATCTGGGGCTGAGAATGATGATCTGGAGGACACTTAAATTGCAGTGCACAAAGGGAGAATCCCCTTGAAAACCAATGCAAGTAGATTATTGATTTGTATTTGATGTCATCCCTAAAATCCTGAGACACAAAAGCATTTGTAGCTATGTATCCCAAAATTGTCATCATCCCTGTGTGGATTAGGGTCAAGAGACCAATGATGAGTTTGATGGTCTTGAGCCTGTACTGCAGAAGGGATGTGAAGATGTGAAAGAGAAGAAGGATAGTGTTGAATGAGAGTCTAATGCCAACTTCAGAGAGAAATGCATTTCTTAGACTAATAAAATCACATGGTTGGTATTTTTCATCTCTTGGTTAAGGAATCATGGAATATATGTCTTAGGAGTAAACAAAGAAAAAGTCTTTTTTCAAATAGTATTATCTTCATGAATCTCAGTCTGTAAAATTACCATCAGGAAAATGTATGGATTCACCTCAACACACATTCTTCCCACCTCAGCATTCACATCTCTCTCACATCTTTCAGTTGACATTTTTCTATTGTTACTCAATAATATCTGGATTATGTAACAATTGTGGAACTCCCACTATATATCAACTTTCCAACCCATTTAGAATTACTATTTATTATTGAATGTGGTTCTCGGTTGTACTCTAATCTTGAAGTTTTATGAGGTAGTGTCTTACTTGATTTTCTTCTTATTTAAGCCCCATGTACATATTAAATATCTACATTTTTTGGTGACTTCAAATAGGAAGATTGCATAATAATAGAGAATTCCAGTTGTCTTAAGAAATGAATCTCAATGGAGTAACAATATAAGTGGGTATATTATTTTGTTTCTACCTGTATACTCATTTATTACAAGCACTAATATCTTTCATAAATTAATTGATCCAACTTTGAGAGTTATTTACTCTATAACACATTGTTTGAATTTGCATCTGTGATCTTCAATTGAGTCCAAGTGTGACCTTCAGCAGTTCGTGGTGCCATACACTGATCAACTAATTTGTAAAATATGGTCAGTCATCTTTCCTTAATTGTATATGTATTATATGTTTATGACATGTAATGACCTCTACATATATTGATCATTATTTTTATTATGCCATTCTTCATACCTTTGACTTGGGAGACTTAATTTAGTTCTTTTAATAATAGCTACGTCTGTTACTCTCTCAATAAATTTTCACAATTTTGGAACATTTTCTTACTCTCTGTTGACAGATCATTGCTGGTATTTTAGGAAATTTTGAATACACATTGTAGCTATCCAAGTTATACAAAAGTTTTTATCATCACCAGAATAACTATACTAAGTTAACCAAGTCCAGTAATCGAATATTAGTAGGAACAAATTCTCTGTTTTCTACTCAGTCATCTAGAAGTAGGGTAGCAAATAAAGTCACAGTTAAACTAAAACCTGAGTTAAAAACAAAAATTTGACCCAAGTCTGAAAGATGATTCTCCAAAAGAAATCAAATTATCACCTGCATGAAGTAATCATTTTTTCAGTTCAGAGGTCCAAGAATAAATTTGATACAGAAAATTTGTCATTGATCTACCAATGGAATGTTCTCTCTACAAGGCATATTTTTGTTTTCATTCAAGTGTCTTAAAATGTAGGTATGTATTTTCAATAATTTCCAACCATATTTTGATAAACAACAGTCAGAAAATCATCCATAGGAGACTGTCATTTTATCATTCTTTAGAATATGTAGATCTGTAAGTCAAGATATTAACAGAAACCACAAAAGTGAAATATTTATAAACATGGGACAAAAAATCTGAGGAGTTGTAGATAATTAGTTAAAATATTGAAGTGTTGATTTTTGGTTATTTTTATCTTTAATTGAAATCTATTATTTGTGTGGAGAGTCATCCATACCTAGCAGAATCAGAATTGGTTGAGCCATGGGATACAGAGCTCTGACTTGCAGTAACTGGAAGCCATGATAGATTGTTGTAGGTATCCTAAGGAGTAAGTGCCTCTGTGTTGGAGTGTTTTATCTTCTGATTGATATGCTAGTTCCCAAAACAATTGGTTTTCCTAACTCCACCCCATCCTTTTCCTCACAGAAGAAGCCAGTCCCTTGTGGTCTTGGCCCCTTTACCTCTATGACTATAAATAAAGGAGAGGTGGGCCACTCCATGTTGTTAGAAGTTAGATCTGGTATGGTCTGATCCATCATGCCCCCTCACATTAGAAAAGGGTATTGGCACTTGAGTTTTTACTGATTAGATGTTTATGGGTAATTAATAGATTTATAGCCAGCATAATCCTCTGCCTATTAATCCTTCCCTCATCCACACTGGATGTGACTGAATTCCCTGCAATTTGTACTTGTATTTGGGATGCAGAATTGTAATTCAACATGTGTATATACTGTGTTGTGATCAAATCAGGGAAATTTCAATCTTGTCAATTGTTATCTTTTTTTGCTAAATAGCAGGAAACTCTTCTCTGCTTATTTGAAATGTATAAGTAATTATTATAGCTGAATCACCCTATTGTGCTATAAATTAGAGTTAATTTATCATGTTAACTTTTTTGGTATACCTTACCCACAATCAATCTAATTACATTTTTAAAGATCTAGTAAGCTGTTCTCTTCTTCTGTGTGATCAGTTTTTTCAGCTTCAGTGTATGAGTGCCAACATGTAATATTTGTGGAAAATAAAAATTTTCTACCACTACTAGGAAAAGACAATCTTTCCACAAAAAATGATCCAGTATAATGACACAAATTGCTCCATTCACTCATTCTGTGTTTTGAGTTTGTCTGCTAGGATAAATTCAAGAAAAAGTTTAGAAATATATAAATCAAATATCCATATATGTCTAAGTTTTATGGATCACATTTGATCACTGGTACTTAGATGTCTTTTTTATGACATCAGTGAACATATAAATGCCATTTGCACTTTGTTATAAATTTATTTCACATAAGTCAAATAATTATAGGCATTTCTTAAAGTATAATTTTAAATG
This sequence comes from Sciurus carolinensis, assembly GCF_902686445.1. Taxonomy (NCBI): domain Eukaryota; kingdom Metazoa; phylum Chordata; class Mammalia; order Rodentia; family Sciuridae; genus Sciurus; species Sciurus carolinensis. The sequence continues at coordinate 2,695,123 of NW_025920105.1, read as the reverse complement.
GATAAATATTAGCATGTAATATTTGACTTATAGAAATCATTTTAACCCATGCATTGGATACTGAGACAGAAGGATTGCAAGTTCAAAACTAGTCTCAAGAACTTAGCAAAGGTCTAGGCAACTTAGCAAGACACTGACTCAGAAAAAGAAAAAAAAAGAGAAAAACTTGGGTACGCGGGTCATGGTTAATCCTAACCATGGGTTCAATCCCTGGTACCAATAAATAAATAAAGAAGGTTATAAATTGCTCTCTCTCAAAAAAAGTTGTATTATGAAAAAAAAAACAAAAAGTTGCATTCTATCACATCATTTCTGTGACATACAATATCTCTAATTTGTTTTCAACATTTCTGCCTTAAAAAAATGAAGCATTCTTACACTCATTGAATAAAATATTTTAATCTATACTTCAAGTCCATTGGATGACATTAAGTTCAGTGTGACCAAGGAATCTGTAGTCCTACCAAGAGGATTAATTAAAAGCAGATGTGTGAAGTACCATGTATTTGCAAAATATTCAGGAATTCATGGATTTGTTTGTTCATTGCTTAAACCCAGTGGAAAATTATCTTATAAAAGTGAATCTCTGTACAAGTAATAGAAAAATTTATTTTCTTTCCTGAAGTAAGCACAAAAGAAAGGGACACAATTTGATGCAATCCTAAGCACAACCATTCTTTTTCCAAGTAGTGTCAGCAGTTAACCCAGAAAAATATATTTCTAGATATGCTGCTCTCTTCAGATTTAAAACACAATCATATCAGTACATGTGGCACAGTGTTTATATATATATATATATATATATACACACACACACATACACACTAGTATATATATATATATGACTAAAATAATATAAGTACATTATACTGATATTGTAAAGAAAGTTATCTAATAATGTCCATGATGACATACCATTGATAGAATGCATCTGGGGAATGGAAAGCATTCAAATATATGAGCTCATCCTGTGTTATGTCCCTTCCCAGGTGTGATCCATCACACTGAAGACTGAAAGAGTACACTCTAAGAGATCAGGAGAAACAACAAAAGTTCTCTGACATTAGTCAGGTTATCTTAGAAACACTCTCCAAATAAGGGTCTTAGGAGTGATGCTGACCACTTCGTACCTGGATGCTCTCTTGTACCAGGCACTGATAAGATATTTTATTCACTGGAGAAATGCAGCTGCCCCCAGACTTAACATTCTGTGTGTAAGGATTAGAAATCACATTGAATATAACATAAAATTCTGAAATAGTTTACATTTGATTAATCCACATCTGGTAAGAGGAAGGAAAGTTTAAGTGAGTAAATAAATAAAACATCACACATAAAAAAAGAAACATCCAAAAATTTCAGAATTTTTATTTTTTATAGCTCATAGCAAAGACTGGAGGATACTCCCTTTAATATCTGGATCAAGGAGGGACTCATGATGGCAGTATGCCATCCTACAATCACCAAAACCATGGGTGGCTGTATGATTCATATATGATCACACATGTTTTCCCATACTATTGAGAACTGCTCAGGCAGTGGAGTTGAGCTAGACAACTAGACAGAAGTATAATTTCAGGAGGACACTCCTCTGCAGGCTCAGTTGCAAGTATCAGGGTCATAAGACTTTGTGGATGGGCAGAACTCAGGGTGAAGTTGTGAAAATAGCACACATCTGTTTTCTCTTCCGCAGCATGAACATCATCCTGCATCTCTTTTGGAATGAGGTGATACACAAAACCAATTCTTTACTCACACTTAGTTATAAATGTGTAGATGCATATGCTTTAGGTTGTGTTTATCACACAGTTAACCTTCACCACTGATGCCAATCATCTCCTCCTCCCCTTCTTTTCATTATGGTAAATACAGATAATGGGGATAAGGCAGGTGAGATTGCTTCTGCTTCAAGCAAGTGGGATTGGGACTGAGGTCTATGTAGGCAGCACTTTCTGCCTTTGGAAATTACTTGTGCTGAAAATGTATGGAAAACAGGAGGAGAAATGAAAGGCACCTCAGGGAAGGCAAAAGCATCACCCAGTCCATGTTAGTCCTGTGAGCATATTTGTTTTAAAATGCATGAACTCCAGCAAAACCCTGGACAAGTTTCTGGAAAATTAATGGCATCTATTTGTGAGAAATAGAGGTTATAAGAATTGGTTGCTTTTGTAAGTTGTCAGATACAAAGCACAGCTTATGATTTACACTAAGAGCTATGATATTTATATTATCACTATTGCAAATGTCTGAGAAAAGTCACTAGAAGAGAAATCATTCTGTAAAGAAACAAGAAGCCCCAGAGTTGCTTCTTTACAGACCCACAAGCTGTGATTTCTGGGAAACCCCAGAAGTCCTGCAGGAGAGTCCATCTCTCTGATTGATTTAGTGATGGAAGATTCAAGACATGATATATTTTCAGCAGATTTGGTTTTTCTGTATCATTTTGTTCTTCATGTCTTAGTGACAAGAAAATGATATAGACTGACATTTACAAATTGATGGAAAAGACATAAAATCAAGTTTGGGACAAAAACCTGAAAGTTAGGTAGCATTAGTAAGGCAGGATATGACCTAAATGTTCCTCAGAAAAAAATTAGATTCATACATTTTCAATGTGTCAGAAATTTAAAAGGGTATGTTTTTAGTGACTAAAACATAAGGAAATAATGAACATAAATTTTCTTTATCCAAAATATTGTGAATTTTATTCCTGGGTGTTTTGGAAACAAAAATGTAGAACTACCAAAATATTCATTTGATGTTTTAAAATATTTAATGTATTTCAAAACCTTAGCATCATGGTTCTCTCATTTGCCATTTCCTAACTAATAGAGTACAGGGTAAGAAATTTTTAATTGATGATATTAAATTGGATTCAAAGACTACATGAAAAAATACATATAAGTAGTTTATAGCGAAGTGAAATGCCCATTTGTTAAATGAGGTTTGGAACATAAAACCTCATTTCCTTCTAAAGATTTAAAAATTTAGTTATTCTAATTATAGGAATTTATCACATCAATAAAATTCTGTTTGAATTAAGATGATAGTAGAAAATTATAATTAATAATTATTCTAATTAAAAACTTATAGTTTCACTGATGCTATGTATACAAATATGTAATGTTTACTATCTCTAGATGACATATTTTATGTAATTTGTGTCACTAGAACTCAAGAAATAAAATAAATGTAAAGATAAAATTACTTGATATTCCCTATGAAAAAAATTACTGACTTTAAGATGATCTAAATTAAAGAAGCAAAATTCTTAGAAGAAAATATCTTTATTTTGCCATACAAAACACAGTCCTCTGTGCTGAGTAGTACTGTTGGATATAACATATTCTATTCATATACCACAAAACACACTAGTAGGCTCAAATTTTCTCCTTTCACAGCCTTTCTTGAACCAAAGACACAGTAATTATGCATCTGAGTACATGCAGGCACTCAGAAGTCTGAGGCAGGGGAGAGATCTGTGCAGCTAAGCAGAGTTCAAACAACTGTAAGTTTTAAGGAAAAGATGTCTTTAAGTTCTATCTCTTCAGGTATGTAATTTTAATGTCTGTAGAACAGTAACAAGATCCCACTGGTGAACACAGAACTGTGACTTCCCTAGTTGAATATGTCCCCTGTATCTTAATTTTTCTTTATTCCCTGTTGGATAAAAGCTGTCTAGGGAGAGTTAGGCTCCACAATTTTCTCTGAGTTCCCTGAATACATCTGAAAATAGATCTTGTTTGGAATAATGTCTCTATCATTTTGACAACTCCAGTTATTCTCATTCTAGCATTAAGATCCAATTAGTCCAAACATTCCACAATTACAATGCATCTACTTTGGGGTGAGGGATTCCTTGTATCCCCATGGTTTCCAGCCTCTCAGAGTTCTCTTACACTGTTTGATGGGCCCCTCTTCCCTAGTCTATTCTCACATGCAGCACAGATTTTGGGTATTCTTGGGTCAATAAGTCATCAGTTTCAAATTGGTAGTGTTTAGTTTCAAGCTCTGAGTAAGACATTAAAATCAATCAGAAATAAAATTAAAAATAGGGTAGAGCTCAGGGTCACTGGTTGAAGAGATCACAGGCAGATTGAACATAGAGCTGAAGCAGAGACCAAGCTCTGAGTCCACTCAAAGGTATCTGCAAGACTAGGCCTCATTCACACTAATGGAGGTAGAGTGGAAGCCTGCACTTTCTCTGAGAGAAACCATATAAAATTAGGTCAAGTTTTTTGTTTACTATATATGAAGTTATAAAAAGTATTAAAGAAAAAGTGGAGACCTATCACCCAGAGGCAAACCAAGGTATAATCATTTGAAGCAGATCCATTGATATTCCAGGAGACAAAATCAGAAGTTACTTATTTATCACAACCATTATTGATATGTGCAGAATTAAAACAGGTATGTTAACAAATGAAAAATGAGTTATTTCTACAGATAATTGGAAAAGTGAGTTAATTTAAACAAATATATTGAATACTGTAACCTGTACTGGATAAATCCACATGTTTGGATCTGGGGTAGTGCAAAAGAAATTTAACAACAAGTGCCAAAACATGAGACTTCCAAGGTCATATGAGAGGGAGATATAAAATAGGAGAAGACCATAAATACTTGAACAGGCATTCTAGCATATGCAAAATTATGCCAGACTCATTTGGGAAGTAGGAAGACCAGGGTTTCATGTGCTGTAGAAAGTCACGCTTCTGCCTTTTTGCACCTGGACTCTATCATACTCCCTGACATGGCATGAACCATTGACCACCAAGGTGCCTCCTGGAATCCTGTCCCCCTCACTCCATGGAAATTTTCTCAGATAAGCCATGGGAGAGTGTTGCCCAGTGTACTCCCAACTTTGGTTAGTGATTTTTTGTGGAAACTCAAAGAGCTCTTTGGAGATGTAGTGAGGTGTAGGTACACACCCAGTGTTCTATTGTGAACTTGTCATATGACTTTGGAAAGATGAATTTAATTTCTTTGTTGATGTTTCCCTGATTTTTAATGCAAAAAAATTACTCCATATCTACTTGTCAGTATTAAACACTAAAACACTGATATTAGGTCTGGAGTTCCAACAGTTAAGTAATAAACTCTAGGGATTAGGTATGAGGTATTAGATATAAAGATTTTCAGGAATATTCTCACATGTATTGACTAGTGCAGAACAAATTTTAAAGAACCAAGGTATGGAATGGATCAGGATGCATTGGAATTCTGGCTTTTTATATATTTATGGAATAGATTTTTAACCTCTCTGTTTATTCATCTATAAGATAGGGCTGATGCCAATTACATCCCAAGGCTCACGTGGGAATTAAATGAAGTCATAGATAGTAGGTACCTGTGCACAGTGAGTGATCCCTAAGCCAGAGAGAACTGGCCTGTTTTTTCTTCACTGGTAGACACCGAGCAGCAGATCCATGCTTGTCTCAGCACTCACACTTCAAAGACATATCTGTAAGTGAATAAATGAAGCAGTTATTTTTGGAGACATAAATATGATGATGCAATATTATTTACTGTGAATAAAATTAGTTTCTGTTTTTTGTATGACTTTAAAACCAACATTTCCCACCTTTGCAATTAGGAATAGCCATAATTATGTTCTGGCCAATAAGGTATAGGTGGAATCAATATCTGCATGGTCTTTAGCTCTTTGGTTTCCATTATTTTTTAAAATGTGTAATTGGCACATAATAATTATTCATGTATGATTCATTGTGGTATATTAATTATATGCCCATAAAATAACTTGGTCAATTTGAATTTCCAGTACTTTCCATTTATTTCTCCTCCTCCTTCCCCCACCCACTTTTGCTACTCTACATTTCTCCCTTCTCTTTGTGTGAAATCCTTTAAGTTTTTTCTTTTTTAAAATCTCAGTCTTCCATCTATGGGAGCACATATTTGATTGTTGTCTTTCTGAATCTGGTTTATTCATTTAATATGATATTCTCCAGTTCCATCATTTTCCTTCAAATGACATTTTATTATTCATGATGGTGTAAAATTTGTTTATACATATCACATTTCCTTATCTGTTCACCTGTTGATAAACACATTAGTCTGATATCATAACTAGGTTAATGTAAATTTCTGTGCTAAAAAATATTATGCATGTTTTGCAATAGTGTGCTGACTTTAGATATTTGGATAAATACCAGAAGAAATGTTGATGGGTCATATGTTAATCTCATAATTTTGAGAATCTATTGTATAGTTTGTACTAATTGACAATCCAACCAACAGTGTGTAAGGCCCTATATCTGCATCTTTGTCAGCAATGATTAATTATTACTTATATTAGTGATGTTTGACATTGTAATTGGAAATAAAGAATCAGTGGAGTTTTGATATGAACTTCCCTTAGTTCCAAAGAAGATGAAATTTTATGTAATTGTGTACTGTTTGTATTTCTTTTTTAATTAAAAAATTTAGAAATGTCTATTTAGTTCATTGTCTCATTTACCAATAGGGTTATTTGTAAGGGGATTCTGTTAATTACTTTTAGTTCAAAATATCTTCTAGATATTATCATCTCCTGGGAGAGTAACTGGAAATTTTTTCTCTAATTCTCTATGCTGTTTTTTAACAGGGTTTTTATTGTTCTTTATTGCTTCATTTTACTTTATTGACATGCAGAGGCTTTTTAATTTGTAATTGTTCCATCACTGATTGTGAGTTTTGTCTCTTGACCTTTATCAATATTTCTAAGGAAGTTGGTGCCTGTGCAATCTTTTGGAGTGTGGATTCCATAATTTTCCTAGCAGTTGTAGTGATTCTGATATAATCCTATGTCTTTGATTCACATTGAGTTTACTTTTGCATGCATCATCAGAAATAGGGATAAAGTTTAACTCTTCTACATATGGACACCCAGTTTCTCTAGCACCAGTGGTAAAAGGCTACCTTTTCTCCAGTGTATGTTTTTGGCATTGTCACCCAAGATTAAATGAATGTAAGCCAGTGCATTTCTATCTGTGCCTTCTATTCTACTGCTTTGATCTTTGTGTTTGTTTTGGTGCCAATACCAAGATGGGTTTTTACTAGAGCTTTGTAGTATAACGTGACATAAGTCATTATGATGCCTCCAGCATTGCACTCATTTCTCTATGGGTTTAGGTATTCTAGGTCTTTTATTCTTCCATGTAAATTTTAGTCTATTTTTTCTAGGTCTTTGAAGAATGATAATAGTATCTTGATGGGTTCACATTGATTCTGCATATTACTTTTGATAATACAGTCATTTTACCAATAATAACCCTGCCTATTTAAGAACATTGAAGTTCATTCCATCTTTTAGAGTCTTCTACATTTGGTGGTCTATAAATTTAATTATAGAACTTGTTCTCCTCTTTGACTGGATTTATTCTTAAAGAATGTTGGAGGATATTTTGAATGGGACGGTTTTTCTGTTATTTTTTCTAGTGTATTCACTATTGATATCTAGAAAAGCTATTGATATGTTCATGTTGATCTTCTGTCCTGTTCTGTGATTGAATTTATATATCACTTATAGGGATCTTCTGTTGGAACATATTGGTTCTTCTATGCAGAGGATGATATAATCTGCAGTTATAATTTGACATCTTCCCTATTGATATCTCCTTTATTTCCTTCTCTTGCCTAGTTGCTATAGACAAAATTTTATGTTCTATATCAAACAGGAGTGGAGACAGTAGACATCATTTTCTTATCCCTAATTTGGAGGAAATGATTTTAACTTTTCCATGCTCCATATGATATTGAATTTGAGTTTGTCCTATATAGTCTTTTTTATGTTAGGGTAAGTTCCTATTAAGCCTAGTTTTTTTGAGGATTATATCAGGAATCACCACTATATTTTAGAAAGAGTTACTCTGACTCTATTGATATGATCATGTGATTTTATTTTTAATTCTACTTATATGGAGAATTATATTTATTTACTTGAATATGTAGAACCATCCTTACACACTGGAATGAAACCAACTCAGTCATGATCTACAGTCTTCCTAGTGTGCTTTTCTATATGATTTTCTAATATTCTATTAAAATTTTTTCAACTGTGTTATCAGGCATGTGGGTCTGTAGTTTTCTTTTGTTGACCGGTGGTTACCTGGTTTTGGCATCAGTGTAATTTCAGCTTCATCATATGAATTTTGAAGCATTTCCCTTCCCTTTATGTTTCATAGAGTAATTGAAGAAGCAGTGACATTTGTTATTTTTTAAAGGTATGGTATATTTCAACCAAAGTTACATTCTGTCTGGGCTTTTGTATTTCACATGACTTTTTTAAAAAAATATTTTTTTAAATGAAAGGGAAAAAGTTTACCATTTATATTTTTCACAATTTCACTTCTTACCAAACTTTGAATAACAGTTAAAGTGAAATGAAAAAACTACAGAAGTATGTTTATTCTAAAGATCTTTTCAACCTACTTTAGAATAAGTTTTAGAATCAACAAGATTATGCATATAAAGTACTTAGAACATTGCTTGACAGTCTGAGGTAGATACTATTTATTATTTCTCATGTTACAGGTTAGAAATCTGTGGTTCAGAGATGGAAAATAACCTGTTTAATGTTACATGGATAGAAAGTGGCAGTATAGTCTTTGAACTGTGTCTGACCACAATGCTCTGCAGTCTGTCTTCTGTTCTCCTTATTGTCAACACATATTTAAAACTTGCACTACATACAAAATGTCAAAAATTACCTTCTCATAGTATTTAATACCTTTTCTTAATTTTGGATTTAATGTCATCACCAACAAAAAAAAACATACAAGTGTTAAGGGCCAGGCTACGTGGGCAATGACTAAACAGATCACATTTTACCCTGAGACTCCATGTCATGTAAGAAATGTTTCTCCATAGGAACACCCCACCTCTGTACCTACCAACAATTGCTTAGCATAGCATATTGGCAATGCAAAATGGCAAAATTGTTCCTTCTATTCTTTTACAATGTACTTTGGCAATGTACCCTACCACATAGAATGTTAATGTTTGTCTAAATGTTAGTAACCATTCTTTAAATTGTACTCAACTAGGGTTGTTTTGACCTGGTTCCCCTTCTACTTATTATTTTAGATCTCATGATATCTGTTTATGGTTTTGAATCACAGCAACAGCCACTTATGATTAACATACTGACATGCTTTAAAAGGTGTGCTCTAACCCCTGGAGAAGGTCAAGGAGTGCTGACTTGCAGTCTGCCTTGTCCCATCAGCTGAGGGCCCATTGGATGGTGAATGAAAATGGTTCTATTTCATGCTTTAAGATCAACTTGGTGATTTATTGCAACTTGCCATAACACAAGTAGGGACAAGTTACTAAATTACAAAGTCAACATTCTGGATGCAGTACAAACGTTAATTATCTTAGTCATTGATATTTAACTCCAACACAAATTGCTTTTTTTTTCAATGAAAAGTAACAGCAGCATAATAACTTATTTGTGACAAAGTCATCAATGGAGCAAAATAAAATAAAGTTAATTAACAGGCATTGCTTCATTTCAAATTAGTTATTTCCTTTAAACAGGAAAACTACCATTGATCTAGTGGTTCTCAACCCTGTCTGCACATTAAAGAAATGGAGGAAAGGAGGACTGGTGTTTAAAAAAACAGTAATACCTATGGCCCACCTCAGAATAATTGAGCATCTCTAAAATGGGTCTTAGGCAAAGATTTTCAAAGTGCTGTCAGTGTTGAGAACTGTATGTGTAAATTAATAAGCAATAAAAACCATGCCCTCAAATCAATTCAAAACCAAGAAACTGGTCATGATAAATTTCTTTCCTTTTATATTGGAAAGGGACGGAGTGGACAGGCACTGACTTTTTCTCACTTTTCTTTATCCAGTTTTGATTACCCATAGTACAGTTTAACAAACATCAAATATTGGAAGTCATTTAAATATGCGACCCAAATTGAAATTCTCACTACTTATTTTTACAAACCTTTAAAAACAATACTAACTTTCAGAAAGAATCCCCCACATTTTAAGTTTGCATAGATGTTCAAGTCAGTTTTTTGTTCAACTAAGATGACTCAGTAAGATGTATTAGAAATTTTATTTTATTAATAAGTTATTATAAAATGATATTCATGTGCCACAAACATTTTGGTGCAGATGGGAGAAAGATTTGAGAACTTCCCATGCAGTCCTAAAACTTCTAGAATCCCTTCCTATAAGATCAGTTTCTTAAAAGTCAGAACCCAAGCAAAAACTTTTCTTTTAAAATACATACATAAATATTTCATCTACAACTGCTATGTTGTTGCCAAATTCCTACTGGTAGGTTTAGTAGTTTTATAAAATATTTTTAGCTGGGCACAGTGATGAACACTTGAAATTTCAGTGGTCAGGAGATTGAGGTAGGAGAACTAATGATTCAATGCCAGCCTCAGAAATTTGGCAAGGCTCTGAACAAGTTAGTAAGACCCTGCCTAAAAATAAAATACAAAAATGGACTGGGAAGGAGTTGGGTTACAACTTAGTAGTAGAGTGGTTGCCTAGCATTGGTCAGACACTAGGCTCAATCTTCAAAACAACAGAAAAATGAAATAAAATAAAGGATAACTTTTTAAAGAGTGTGAGTATCTCCTTGAAAAATGTGGGGACTGGAGATGTGGCACAGTGGAGAAGCATCCCTGGGTTCAATCTTTAGTATCAAAAATATATTTTTATTAGTGTGTCATAATTATTTTAATAGTTTGTCCATTATGACATATTTATATATGTGCAGAACATCTTTTGATCAATTGCATTACTCAGTGCCTCACTTTCCCCTCTTCTCCTTCCCCATGAGTCTGTACTATACTGTTGACCTTCTATTTTGGTGAAATCCCCTATATATATTTTTTTTTCAATTTCAGTTTTCATTCTTGCTTTCATATATGAGAGAAAACCCTTGACTTTTGTCTCTGATTCTGGCTTAATACACCTAGCATGATGTTCTCCAGTTTCATTCATTTCTCACAAATATCATAATTTTATTATTCTTTATGATCGACTAGAATAAATAAAGTTGTGAAGAGATGTATAGATGCTATTTCCTGGGAATATCACCTGCCAGCACAGAGGACCTCCCATATTCAGGTTCAGCTTGCTATTGTGTGAGTCAGAAAATGGAGACCCATGGAGGAGGTCTTACCTGAAGCATGTAGTGCCCTCCCATCTATGACTGATTACTTTCACACCCACTATGTAGACTGGTAAATTCTGGAGTGTTCTTCCTTGTTTGTTTTGACTACTAACCTGTCTCTGTGGTGCATATATCCATGATATGTTTGTGTCTGAGAGAAGGGAGTTCACCTGAAGTTGCAATCTCGGCATCCTCTAAGTGTTAACCATAGGACTCAGTTTCTTCCCTCCATCAGAATAAGGGAACTGAGGGGGATTTCTTTTCTTAAAACAAAATAATTCCATCCATGAGATTCTACCCCAATGACTTAATATCCTCCAAGTCCTCACTTCCTGTCATCACCTTGGGGGCTTATGATTTTAACATACAAGTTTTGGAAGCACATAAATATTCAGACCATAGTAAAAAGTGATGTCCTTTCTTTGCTAATGGTATCATGTAAGTGCCTGATGCCTAGATCTCAGTGCATCTTTCTATTTACTTCCTGCATCCTTGAAGACATGTGTGCCATCAAGTTATTCTCACTAGACGGTCTTTCTTCTTTTCTGATGGGGTAGCTGTAGGGTCACTCATTTGGACTTCACAACTGAGTGTGAGAGCTGAGAGATTATCATCCCACACTTACAGGGACTTTAGGACCTTGGCAGTGGGGTGATTAAGACCCTGCACCCAAGGGGTTGTGGAAATGGTCACCAAAATAGTTGAGTGGATCAACCTTGCCCCATTCTCAAGAACTGCAGTCAGAATTGTACACAAATATGGAATTCACATATTGAGCCCACATGGAAGATGGAGGAAATAAGTCAACACTGGATGAACACGGAAGACATTGGTTTTGCCCAAGTTCATACAAAGCCACCAAGACATTAAAATCTCTACTCTAACAAGGATCTAAGACTGGTCATTTTGCCTCATGCGTGCACAACCAAGTTTCTGAAAGCAGGACCTGGAAGTAACTGTCAAGTCCTCTCTATGAACTTGGCATTAATCTGTCAAAGAATATTATGCAAAGAACCCTATTTTTAGTAGGATATGTGTTTAACTCATCAGGTTGGTTACTTGGATTGAGAAATGGTCTTTGAACTTGAGACCTCCAGTTTAATGGAGGAAGTACAAAATCCATATGGCCTTTTGCTGTGCTGACAGTAGAAAATGATAATATATCCTGGTTCCATTTATTGCTGAGGTCTTACCATCACTGTTTCCCCACCAACAGCATTGCTATTGTACTTTAAAAATGTATGTACATTAAACACAAGATCCTGGGAATCACACAATGTTAAGAAATCTTTTAGGTGGAGAATAGTATGATTCATACTGGTGTGGTCAAACTCAGCTCTTTGTCAGGCTTGATTTTTTTTCTCTTTGATTTTACTCTATACTTTGAATATGCAGGCTTCTTATGTGGTTCAAAATTTACCCATGTTAAAAGTCCACTGAAGTCTCCTCTGTACCTCTGTCCTCACTAGTCTCCTCCCACTGCCCCTTGTATCTTTTAACTTACTTTAATATTTTTTACTGTTTCTCATTCTGATAGGTGGAAAGAAAGGTGATATGTCCCTTCTAGATGTGAAAAAGAAGAAGGATAGTGTTGGCTTATATCCTAAGGACAATTTCAGGGAAAAATGCATTTCTTAGGCTAAGAAAATTATATACTTGATTGGTCTTTTTATATTTTGGGCAATAAATTACAAAGTATATATCTAGGAGAAAATGAAGAAAAACATTTTATTTCAAATACTATTACCTTCATGAATGTAGGGCTAAAAAATTACCATCTGGAAAATGTACAGAAACTTTTCCCACTTTAGTACACAAGTCTCTTTGACACCCTCCAGTTGCCATTTTCCTATTGTTACAAAATCATGTCTGCATTATGTAATAATTGTGGTGGTCCCACTGTACATCAGTTTTCCTATCCATTCAGAACTACTATATATTATTGAAAATGATTTTTGAATTTAAGCTCATCAATGTGTTTTTTGTGCGGTAATATCTTACTTGTCTTTCTCATCTTGATTATGTATACCAGTTTAATATTGAAACCTCTCTAATTTTTGTTATATTCAAATGGGAACATTGCAGTATTGGGAGCAAATTCCAACCTTCCAAGAAATGACATCAATGGAGTTGGTGTTACACATTAGCATATTATTTCAGTACTGTCTTTATTCTGATTTATTTCTAGATCCAATATTATAAATACATCAACTGAGCAAACATTGAAATCACTCACTCTAAGACACATTTTTTTGTAAGACTCTCACTACTCACCTCAGGAATACCTCCATACACAACTTACTGAGCCCTCTCTACTCATCTCAATCTTTCTTCCACCATACCTCAGTGAGTCATACTTAATTATCTCAGGTGCCCCTCCCTCAGACACCAAGGAACCATTTCATACACCTCATAGTATACTTTTACACATATCATACAGAACTCACTATTCATCTCAGATGCCTTTCCCTAAATAACTAAGATATCCCTCCTCACAAAACTCAGTGTGCCCTTCATATACATCTCAGTGATTACTAATAACTACAAAAGCAGTCATTATCCAACTTAGAAAGATGTCACTACAATCTTGAGTCCTCACTCTACTCCTTTTCAAGCCCTCACTAAATACCACATAGTGCACTATTACTTACCTCTGAGAACTCTCACTACATCTAATAGTGCCTTTTCTATTCAAAATACAGACTTTCCATATACATCTCAAATAGCCCTACTTACTTCCCTTAGGAAACACTCATACTCACATAAAGGAGACCTCCTACACACCTCATATAACCCTCCTATACACTTCACATGGCACACTCTATATACCTGTTTATATCCTCACTACAAACCTCAGGGAACCCTCTCTTGACACCTCAGAGAGACCTTCCTACATGCCAACAAGATATCTCCCTACACAATTCAGAAAGCCCTCCCTACTCACATCAACTGCTGTTCCTACACATCTTTTCTTATTTTTTTGATATGATGGATTGACACCAGGGTGCTCAACCACTGAACCACACACCCAGGCCTTTTAATTTAATTTTATTTAATTTTATTTATTTTGAGACAGGGATCCTATAAGTTCATCAGGGCCTTGCTAAATTATGGAGGCTGACTTCGAACAAGCAATACTGCTCTCTGAGAATCCTCAGAAATTTCAATTACTAATGTGCCACTTTAACTGCCCTAATAAAATTTTCAAAGATTATTTATTACATGCTAATATAGGTCCACTTACTTTATACTATAAAATACACATTTAAATTTTTAAAACATATAAAATATAATTTTAAGAAAGGGCATATGCCATTTATTTGTTCTTGGATATCATGAAACTGCATCCTAGTGCTCAAAAGTGACCCAAAAAACTAGGACACATGTGGAAATTTGATTTATATTTTTCTGTTAATTTTTCTGGATTATAATGGAAGATGACACCAAAACACTGAGTGAGTGAATGAAGAATATTGTGTTACTTTACCTGATTGTTACTTTTAGAAATGATTGTCATATCCTAGTGGTGGTAGAGAGTTTTCATTTTCCACAAATACTGGATGATGGCATTCATGTGTTGGACCTGAAAATGTTGATCACAGAGAACCCAAAAACAGAAAATATTCCGAGATCTAAAAAAAGGGAATGAGAGAAAGTGAATAACAAATGTCAAAAAGAATTAAAAGGGAAAAGCAACTCAGATTTTATAGCACAATAGGGCGATTTCAGTCTATAATTATTTTCATACAATTGAAAATAACCAGAGTTGACCTTGATGGTATCAACATAAAAATTATAATATTTGAGAAGATGAAAATTACCCTAATTTGATCACAACACACTGAATACACATGTTGAATGATAACACTGGGTTCCATATGCAAATACAAATAGTGTCTTCAATTAAAAATTAAACAAAAATCAACATTTCAATGTTTTAACCAAGTATTTACATCACTGTGGATTTTTAAAGGGTAGCCCATGTTCAGGAATATGTAAGTTTTCTCATTTCTCTTCATATTATGCCATATAGAGCTACAAGTTCTAAACATTTGGAAATGATTTAGTCTCAAACGTGATTTTCTGTTGACTGTTGTTTTTAAAGTGTCTGAAAATAGTTGTAAAATATATACCCATGATTTTAGACATTTGAATTAATGCACAACATGTGTTGTATAGGAAATATCCTGTCAGTAGATAAATATTAAATTTTCTGTAGCAGGTTTAAGGTTGGGATTCTGAACAAGAAAATTGTATACTACATGACATGAAAATAAGGATTTTTTTGAAGGTCCATTTTTCAGGCTTGGGTAAAATGATTTTTATTTAGTGAAAATATTACAATTCAATGACTCTGAATATAGTTTAACTGTGACATTAATTCCTATCCCATTTCCAGATAATTTAGGAAAAACATTAGTATATATCTTACTAATATTTGATAACTGCATTTGACTCACTTAGCACAGTTATTGTAGTGATGATAATAGCAGGGATATAAGGTGGATAGTGTGTGGATATGAAAAAAATTAAAAACCACAAAAGATCTTGCTACATGTATTGATATAATGTTCTAATATTATGGGAAATTTTTGAGGGAACAATAGAAATTGCCTCAAAATCTCAGAAGGTACATGTATGGTCAAATGCATAAATAAAACATAGTGGCCAATATTTCTAAAGGTCAATATTTCTAAAGGTTATTATATGTAACAAACACTTTTATATTTGCTACATCATTTTCTTTCATATATAATGCCTCTCAAATACAGGTAATGAGACTGCCTGTATTTTGTAGATAATCAGAATTTAGCATTATAGGCTGTTCATGGTCACACTTAAACCCAATGGAAGACCACAGATGCAAATTCAAACAATGTGTCTTAGAGGGTTCACTCCATTTAATGTTGGCTTATTTGATGAATTAAAGGTATTATATCTGAAAATATACCAGAAAAAATAATATAATAATAAAATAATATAATAATAAAATAATAATAATAATAAAATAATAAAATAATATATTCATGTATACAATTACTACATATAAATTGATACTGATTTTTTGAGTTAGAATTCTCCACAATTATGGAATTCTCCCAACTGAATTCATTAATTTGTAAAGAATCCAATATGTACCTGTGGTTTCATCAAGTGGTAGAGCACTTACCTCATATGCATGGGGCACTGGATTCAATTATCAGTACTACATTAAAGAATAAAATAAGGGTATTGTGTCCATTTACAACTTTAAAAATCCCCAAAAATTAAAATAAAGAAAAAAAATGAAAGCAAAATAAGATACTACCCCACAAAACTTTAAGATGAGATTATAAGCAAGAACTATTCTCAATAATATATAGTAATTCTGAATGGATAGGAAAGTTGGTGTAGAGTGGGAGCCCAACAATCATTACATAATCCAGACATGATTTGTTAATAATAGGAAAGTACATTTGGAGAATGTCAAAAATAAATGTATTCATTTGTGGCCAGTTTATTTTTTACAACATAAACAAAGGGTAAAGGATAGTAATGTCACTAATGGTGTTGTGACAAATGAATATCCACATGCAAAAGATTTATATGGACTCACCTTACACCACATTTAAAAACTAAATCTAACAATCACACCTAAATATAAAACTTAAATATATAAAATTTTTGGTTGAGTTTTGTAGTTTAGTGATAGAGCACTTGCCTAGCATGTGTGAGGCAGTGGATTCATTCTTCAGATTGATATAAAAATAAATACATAAAATGAAGGAGTTTTTTCCCTGTAAAACTAAAAAAAAAATAAAAATGTATGAATCCCTTGGGAGAAAACAAGGGAGTAATATTTTTAAAATATTTTAGTAGGGGCTGGGGAGATAGCTCAGCTGGTAGAGTGCTTGCCTTGCAAGCACAAGGCCCTGAGTTCAATCCCCAGTACCTCAAAAAAATATTTTAGTAGTCAAAGGATTTTCATTTTGTTTACTTATTTATATGTAGTGCTGTGAATCAAACCCAGTGCCTCACACATGTCACACAAATACTGTACCACTAAGTCACAACCACAGAACAAGGTAGTAAATTTTTATGACCTTGAACTTGGCAATGGATTCTTACATACAACAAAAAGTAATCAGCAGTTAAACTAAATTTCATCAAAATTAATGTTTTCATGTTCCAAATGCTATTATTAAGAAACACAACCTAAGCATTGGGAAAATTATTTGAGAACTACTTTGTGTGTATGTATGTGTCTCTGTGTGTGTGTGTGTGTGTGTGTGTGTGTGTGTGTGTGTGTGCATTTATGCTTGTGTGTTTAAAATCCAGAATATATGAAGAACCCTTGCATTTCAAAACAAAGATATTGACTCAAAATATGCCTGTAATCAACATATGCCTGTAGGAGCTCAGAATGCTGAGGAAGGTGACTGGGAGTTCAAGGCCAGCATCAGCAAATTAGTGAGACTTTGAGAAACTTAGCAAGAACCTGGCTCAAAATTTAAAAAAAAATAAAAGAATGTGCTGGGGACTTGGCTCAGTGGTTAAGCAATTCTGGGTTCAATCCCAGTTAAAAAAAATAACATAGAAAAACAAAAGTAGCATGAACAAAGGACTTGAACAGAATGTACTAAAGTCAGTACAAAAATGACCAAAGAAGCTCCTCAAAGTGTGCTCATCTTTATTCATTAGAGAAGTGCAATTCAAAATGACAATGAGAGCAGGGCACTATGGCACACTCAATCCCACCTTTTTCAGAAATGGCAGCATGCCATTTCTGAATGGCAATTTCCAGGCCAACCTGGGAAACTTAGTGAAACACTGACTCAAAACAAAAAATAAAGGAGCCTGGAGATGTAACTCAGTTGTAGAGGGCACATGGGTTTGGCTCAAATTATAAAACACACATACAGGCACATGTGTGAGATACCATGCCACACCACAAAGATGGCTTAATTTTTAAAAGTAAAACAGCAAGTGCAGAAAGTGTAACAATGTGGAGAATTTGGATTTCTTTTATATTCCTAGGAAGAATGTGGAATTGTGCAGTAGGTAGAGATAACAGTTTGATAACTTCTTAAAAACTTCAACAAAGATTTCCCATATGATGTATGAATTCCACTCCTAGCTGTATGCTCAAACAAACATAAATATTCATAGCAGCACCATTTATGCCACTAAAAGGGGAAAAGAATCCAAATGACAAACAACAGATAAAAGGATAAACAAATTTACACATGTATGTGAGGGGTGTTTACATATATGTGCACATATCTACCTACATATATGCACCTACAAATACAAATTTGTGGTAGAAAATCACACTGCCATAAAAGGAATAAAATACTGATACATACTAAAACTTGAATATTTTTTGAATATAAATGTAGATGAATAAAATCTGAAATAAAATATCATATATTGCCTAATACAATTCATATGAGATATCCAGAATGTGGAAACTCCAGGGACAGAAAATTGAATGGTGGTTGCCAGGATCTTATAGGGCATAAAAGGGAGTGGTTTTTAAATGAGCAGATGGTTTTATTTGTGGTGATTAAATGATGTGAAACAAGATAAAGATGGAGATTAGGTCACAATACTATAAATGTCACTAAATTGCACATATTAAAATGGTCACTATTATGAGAAGTTTATGTCAAACAACTTTTAAAAATCTGAAAACACTTAAGTCTACTCAATTGCAGAAAATCTAGTTCTAGATGGTAGAAAGCACTGTGGAGCTGCAGACTCCCAAGTTTATTCAGGATCGCAAATCAAATCACATCTGATAGCATTAGTGACAGCCAGGAATTGACAGCCTAAGCTCTGTCAAGCACCATTTTAAGTTCTTCATATATTTGGATCCTATTTCTCTTCAAAGTCTTGGGCCCTAATGGAAGAAATTCTGATTTTAGTGATGAGTACACTAAGACTAAGAAACAAAGTCCTTATTTTAAGGTCATCCACCTTGCAAACTAGGGCTTGAGACCACTGATTTGTCTGAATTGTCTGAAATCCAAACTCTTTTGTGATCTATATGACTGTTAAAATCCAGTCAGTGGATGCTTCTGTAAGGAGGGTGAGGGAAGAGGGAGAAATTGCAAAGGGACACCAGAAATATTTTGGTTGTGATATCACCCATGTTCACTATGTAGATTTTGGTGATGAATTCCTGGATAAATGTATACAACATACAACAAAGTATACATTACATATGTATAGTTGATCATCCATCAGTATTACCTGAACAAAGTTTCTAAAACAAACAAATAAATAAATAAAAAGGACTTATAAAAAGAAGTAAAACAAAAAAGTGAATAAAAAATTGGAAGGCAACACTCAAGAAGATATACACATTGCACATAAGAAGTTTCTCAACACCAAATCAGAGGGGACAGCAAATCAACCCCACATGTATGAATGGACAAAAATCAAACCAATCAACACCAATTGATGACAAAAATGAGGAGCAAAAGAAACTCTCCCACCTTTCTAGTGGATTCAAAAAGTAATTTGGTGGTTTCTTACAAAAGTAAACACAGGCTTATCTCTGTCACAAAAATCACATTCCAGGTGATTATCCAAAGGAGTTGAAAGCTTGCATCTACACAAAACTTAATACAAATGGCCTTAGTTTCTTCTTTCATGATAGCAAAGAACAGAAAGCAATCAACTCACCCATTCATGAGCATTTTCCTGTTATTAATAAAAAAATCTTGACATGTTCACAAAATGGAGTATTGCTTGACAATTTTAAAAAGTCAAAAAATCAAACAGACTGGTAAAGAAAATCAGCTGGTGTGAAATTCTAATCTGGGTGATTCCATCTCTATGATGTTATGCAAAATGCAAAGCAAAAGATAATAAAAGTATTAGTGGTGGAAGAATGGAAAAATTTGGGGCAATTTATCTATTCTGCAAAATTCTATAATGGTGGATATTGAGAACAATGTTTTCATCATAACAAACTACACAACTGCTTAAGAAATGTATCATACTGTTAATCTTATATTAGTGTGGCAATGGTAACAAATTTATCAGAGATATGCAAGATGTAAGTCACAGGGGAAACTATATGCAGGAAGGCCTATGGGAAGTTGGTAGTATATGCTATATTTTTCTTAAAAGTGAAAATTACTCAAGAAAGCATGTTAAGTTATGAACAAGTCTTATCCACTTAGAAATCACTATGGTGAGAATGAAAGATTCGCAGCAACTCTCTTGTCTCTAATGCATTTCTTTTTCAGGTTTTTGGTGGTCCTGTCTAACAATGCTTAAACCAAATTTATTTTAAAGATTTTTACTTGCCATGGTGGCACATGTCTGTAATCCCAGGGACTTAAGTGGCTGAGAAAAAAGAATCACAGTTATGAGGCTCTCCTCATCTAATTAGCAAGACCCTGAGCATCTTAGCAGAACCTGACCTCTAAAATAAAATAAAAAGAGCTGGGGATGTTGCTCAGTGGTTAAGCACCCCTGTGGGGGGAATATATATGTATGTAACAGCAAACAAAATATGTTATGGAAGAAGATGATATTTTAAATCCCCAAGGAACCTGAGAGACCCTTCCATCAAACAAGAGTGACCACTACTTTCTCTGTTCCAAAACAAGTGATTCCTTAGCTCATAAGAAAAACCTGATTCAATGGGAATTTACTTCACCTATGTTTGAAAAAATATGCTCTGAGATGTTTTCTTAAATATTCCACTTCATTTACAGCATAGTATAAAATATGGGAATATTGTACCCTTGCTTACCTGACAAAGCTTGAGTGGGAATTCAGCAAGAACATTGATGTACAGGGATGTAGTGGTACACACCCAAGGAAAAACAAAGTGGAGCAGATATTATGATGAGACACAGAGTTTATAATATGAAAAGTCATGTTGGCAGGAAAGGCTTTTTCTGAGGTTTGAAGTAAGGAGGGAAGGAGGGATGTCTGGCTAAAATACATTGAGTTTGCCCACCACAGCTCATGGATGAGCTGTAATGGACATGAAATGGAGAAATTATCTGCCAGCTCTGGCATGGGACATGCACATTCCATGCAGTGCTGTCTTGAATAATGAGTACATATCCACTTAAAATTCAACCCTTACTCCAAAGAGTTTAATGCTTTATGCTTTGAATATAACCCTTGCAGCTCTGTCATTACAACTTATATTTTAAATGGACATGATTCTGTACCTTTTTTTCTCCCTGATGCTTCTTAATCTCTCTTCCTTCCTAATCTCAGGAACAACAGAAATGTTTTTCTTCCCCATCCTAGGAAAAGATCTCTGTCCTAGAGCAGACATCCACCATAATAATGAAGTAATCCAGACTGTGGGGCAGTACCAGAAGATTTCAGACATTACTGTCTCACAAATTAATGAATGAATTACAACTGCAGACAGAGAACACATGAAATGTGGACTCTTAGTCATCTCCTTGAATGTCCTCTGTTACTGTCAATTTGTAGAACTACAGGCTTTGTGACACAAGTCCCCATTGCTTCTCCTTTTCTAGCAAAGCAGTAAACCTTTTTTCCCCCCTTTTTCTCAAAACCATGTCTTCATTGTTGGATTGGCATCAAGGACAAAGATTGAGCTTTCAAACACAAGAGGGAGATGTGGAGACCACTAACATGGAGGACAAGTTGGGAAAGAAGAATTTCTAAGCAAGAAATTAATCCCTTGATAAAGTGAAGAATGGCCCAATGAGGAAGAAGTTCCCTTGAACCTCCCTGGAAGTTCACGGGAAATAATTCCAATATTCTGTGAATTTTTTATTCTTTTTCTCTCTGCTTCTTTCCTACCATGCTCACAAATTCACTACCTCTCTTTCTTCTTTCCTATGCAGCACAAGATGTCCCAGGTCACTCTCCATATTTTATTCTCTCAACAAAGGTATTTATGTATTTTGGTACCAGGTAATGAACCCAGGGGTGTTTAAACACTGAGTCACATTCCAAACTCTTTTTTAATTTTTTTGGAGACAGGGTCTCCCTGAGTTTCTTAGGGCTATCTAAGTTCCTGAGGTTGACATTGAACTTGGGATTCTTCTAACTTGACCTCCCAAATCACAGGGATTATGGACTCAATTGAGGTAATTAGAGTACAAATTTTAATGATTTGTAAATTCACTGTTCCTTTTCTTTTGACACTGGAGCTCCAATGAGAGTGGGAGAGTGTGTGGTAAATTCCCCTTTTTCAAAATGAATTCTATCAGCAGAAATTAACATGGATTCAACCCCAAATCCTAATGTTTTCAATCGAGTCATAAGCACAACAATGAAAAGAAAAACTGACTAGGAGACTCAGGGCCAAGGGCAGCTGTCTTTTGTCTTCACATATTGATTTTCCAGTTGACAATGTTGCTCACATGGAAAGTGCTCAGGTGTGGAAGTCTGCTGCATTGGCAGAGACTGGGAGTGTGTCCAAAAAGGCTCAAAATTTCCAAGGACCAGTGCAGTTGTCATTTTGAGTTTCCTGCCACTGCAGCCTGGTGCACATTGCCTAGCTGAATAAGTTGCTGAAGAAATAGGCATAGTAGCATACTCCTGAGAGAGATGTAACCTATGAACTAATGAGATTTGAATGATGTGAAACAGGATGTACTCTTAAGAAATGCAGGTGACTCAAGAAGCACTGCTCCCTTTGAGTGCAGCTCCCTGCTGAAAGGAGGCATTGGCAATTACTTGCATATGAAACTGTTACTTCAACAGTGTTGATTTTGTTGTTTAACAAAGGAGAAAAACAAGCCGAGAGGATGGAAATTTGGCATCCTCAGAAGTGTTTTGTTATTTTCTTTTTCCTATCCCTCAGTGCTGGGGACTGGAACCCTGCACTTTCCCCTTGTAAAGCAAGTTCCCTATGGTATGGGCTGTATCATCAGCACAGGAACAGATCTTTTAAGTTACATACTTGATCCCCTCAGGTTCTGTGTATGTGAAGATCTATGCAGAGAAGCAACTCCAGACAAAGTCAATCAATAACTAAAGAATTCTTAATTCTCCTTTTTACAACAATCTTGCGAGTAACATTTTTGCCTGTCAACACCAAGAGTATAGCGGTGTGTCCTGAGGAAAACAATTATCCTATCTTTACTTAAGGAGAAAACTGTTTGTAGCTGATCACTGAGCAGAAAATTACATAAGTGATACATGAAAGAAAGGGCAAAAAGAGAGGCAGGACTTTGTGGGTATTAGATTATGCCCAGGTTGGTAGTATGAAAGGAGATTTTGGGAATCATTCACCATTGCATCTCTATGCATTATATTCACAATCTACTGACACCTTCCTAGATCTTTTTTTTCTTATTTTTCCTTTTCTCATTTTACTTTGTAAAATTCTACCCAGCAGAGTGCAGTGCAAAATGCACAAGTCAGTGCTGGTTCTGGATGTTGCCTACCATCTCAGATAGGGGTGAGGTATAGGAAGGTGTTTCTCCTGAAAATACAGTTTCCTTCAATGAGGGAATGCCTCATCAACTTAACCAGATGATGTCAGGAAATATAAACAGGCAAAGGCATGAGTTGATGGCTTTCAGGTATGGGTTCTAAGTACCAATATTTGCTGGCAGAAAGGAAACATTCCTCATCCAATTTCATTTTTCTGCTCCATATATTTGTAGGTTTTACTCTCAAGATTTATTACAGTGAGATAAGGACTGAAATTCATATCTCTGATGTCTTAATTATTCAGTTGCCTTCAATTCCACTCAGGACAATGACTCACTTGGTTACCAGTGCTCTGAAGACATGAGAGCTAAAATGGGAGTGCTCCTCTATCCAGGAGGAAGGGGCAGGCATTGAGCTGATCTGGAGTGAATGGCTCCAGGATTCCAGGCTTTGCTTGGAGAATGCACTTGTTTTCTCTCCCCAGAGGGTTTTTACAATCTTGGAAAACATGGAGTTTGAGGAGTGACTCCCATTATATGGCTCCTGCAGCACAGACAAAATCTGAGGACACAGATGAAAGGCCTGACAGCACGATGTTTTAACAGTTCCCATGGCAACCAGAGACGATTCTGCTCCTGGTTGCTTCAGACCAAGATTGAAAACAAGCACAAGCTCAGTTGTGATGGTCAAAGGAAAGATAAAGGGAGTGAGTTCCAGGGACCTGGGGTTTTCAAAAATGTGATTCTAAACTCGTTGGCCAGGAGAGGAGGAGCTAAGCCGCCTGTAGGTCTCAGGCCTGTGGTTGGTGGATCACTCCATCTCCAGGCAGGACAAGAAACCCCCTGAAGCCTGAGAGCTCACACTAAAGTCCAGTTTTGCTAGGTGATACTGTTCTCCTTTGGCTGCACTTGGCATCATGACAGCAGGCAATTATACCCCACCAGGTCCAGTGGGCCAGTTTGGGCAGACATGTGCTTGGTGGAACATGGATCACCAAGCTGAGCACCAGCTCCAGCAGTATTTTCTCTAATCCTGCTCCTCCAGAACTATGCACACCTGGAATATCCTCATCAGAAAAATAGCCTAGACCCCTAGCAACCACCTGAATGATGACTGAGAAGAGCTCAGGGCAGTGGGGCATGCAGTGAACATGGTGGCTTTGGTGATCTTTGAGGATGGACACTTCACACCCATTGAGGCTGTTTGCTCCACCTTTCCAAGAAAGTTCAGACAAGAGAACTGGAACCTGGGAAGTGAGTCTTTCAAGTGAAGGTTGGTGGCTCCTTTGATGGCTAATGTGGAGAGAAGGGAGTCATTCACTCAGCATGTTGGACAGAGGCCAGAACGGTGCTTACATGCAAGGAGAGATGTTCTGGGCTCACTCCACCTGCAAGGCCACACCTCTGTGACTGCTACCTAACAACTAGACTGCACTAAAAAATTTACCTGCTGGAAATTTCCAGGGTCATCTCAACTCACCTTGACATGCAGAAATTTCTTTCCTATCTGTGTTCACACAAGTGTTCATTCTCTTGACCAGACTAGTGCCTGCCTGGCACAGAGCCCGGTGGGATATTGCCATGAGTCCTCTTACCATCCTCAGGAGGATGCCAATTACAAGTCAGTGGATGATAGTAGAGCCTGTTGGTGGCGTGATGAGCACAGCATCACAGGGCATAACAACTGATTTGAACATGCACCTTGCTGAAAGTGTAATGGTTCAAAGCTTCCAAGATGAATACTCAAAGAGGGAGAGCAAGGACATTTGTGTGTCATGGAAATCAGAAGTGTGTTGGTTCCAAAAGCCTACTTCAGTGAAGAGACACTCTAAATCTAGTCAGCCTTCATGGTCTACACACAAATTCCATGACACTTCTTCAGTCTCAACATACTCTACAAATAGAGGAAGTAGTACTTGCCAATTCATTCTGGAAGCAACCATCATTATGGACCCTAATTCCCCTTGCCAGGACCTCAAAATTTCCCCTTGCAAAATTCATGGATCTTTCTTATTGCTCTCAAGGGACAGCTAATTATACATAAGCTGATCCATATTGTTTCTGGCACAAGAAGAATGAGGAAAGGATTTCCTTACAACACAGCCCTTAAACACACTAACTACAAATTAAATGAGTTGAATTTGAAATAAGCAGCAATGAACCCAGCTCTCAAAATAAAGACTGCACCACAATATCAGAAATTTAAACACAAACAGCTGTGCTAAAAGGCAAACATGAAGATGCAACATGGGCAAAACCTGAATATCAAAACAGAAGTGGTTCGAGAATATCTGAATATTGGATGGGATTTCCTGATCAGGAAAGGCGTACCACAGGCATTAAGAAATTCTCAAATCCTTTTTATTTCTTTTTTTTTTGTTTGTTTGTTCATTTTTAAAATAGCATTTATTTTTGAAATGTTAATGTGTGCATTACAAGAAAAATAATAACACAAGCAAAGAACAAATTCATCCAGTCACAAGCAGCTTAGTTGGATGTGTCCCTCCAGGTCGTGTGTATACATACACAATATCCAATTTTGTGCAATTGAGATTGTAGTGTGTATCATACTTTTCCATACATCACCAATATTCACCAATCAAAATTACCAAGAGTCTGTATAAGTGTTCCCTTCCTTTTGACACTAGAGCTCCAATGAAAGTGGGAGAGTAGGTAGTCAATTCCCCCTTTCTCCAGAATGCTATCAGCAAAAACTAACATGAAATCAGTCCCAAATTCTACCATTTTTTATCAAGTCATAAGCAAGGCAATACAAAATAAAACTGAGAAAATCATGGCCAGGGGCAGCTGTCTTCTGTCTTCACAATTTGAATTTCCAATTGACCATGTAGTTAACATGGAAAGTGCTCAGCTGTGGAATACCCCTTCATTCTCAGTCTGGGAGTGTTTCCAAAAAGTCTCAAAATTGGCAAGGGCCTGTGAGGGGTCAATTTGAATTTTGTACCAATGCAAACTGGTGCACATTGCCAATCAAGAGAATTTGCAGGGAAAAGATGGTGATAGGACACTCAAGAGTGAGTGGTAAATTTTGAAGTGATGATAGTTGAAAGATGGGAAGGAACATGTCCTCTTAAGAAATGCAGGAGACTGGGAATGCACTGCTGCCTTTGAGTGCAGCTTCAGACTGAAAGGAATTAATGGAAATTGCTGGCAGGTGAAACTGGTTGTTCTTGAAAAGTGTTGATTTGGATGAATAAAAGAGGAGAAAAAGAAAAGGGTTGAGAAGAGGGGAGGTTTGCACCCTCCGAAGTGTCTTTTCTTATTCTTTTTTTCTTTTCTGTATCCCATGGTGCTGGGGATCTGAACCCCGGTCTTTCTGCTTCCAAAGCCAGCGCCCTACGGGGTGGTCCATATCATCAGCACAGGAACAGCTCCTTTGGGGTACATGACTTGATCCAGTCTGGTTCTGTGTCTCTGAAATTCTATGCAGAGAATCAACCCTAGACAAAGCCAATCAATGACTAAGAAAATCTTAATTCTCTTTTTCACAACAACCTTGCAAATAACCTTTTTAACATCTCAACACCCACATTTTAGGGACGTGTCCTGAGCAAAAGAATTATCCCATCTTTACTTAAGGAGGAAACCGGTAGTAGCTCATCCCTGAGCAGAAAATTTTATCACTGATCTATTGAGGAGAGGGTATGAGGAGAGTCAGGACTATGAGGGTATTAGAATATGCTCAGGTTGTTAGTATGAAAATAGATTTTGGGGATCATTGTGCATTGCATCCCCAGTTATTACATTCACGGTCTCCTGACAACTTCCTTGATTTTTTTTTCTTTACTTTTCCTTTTGGCATTTTACTTTGGGAACTCTTCCCAGCAGAATGAAGTATAAAATGCACTAGCCACTGCTGGTTCTGGATCTTGCCTGTCTTCTCAGGTAGCAGTGGGGTAGAGGAAGGTGTTTCTCCTGGGAAAGACCAGTGTCTGTCAATGAGAGAATGCCTCATCAACTTAGCCAGACAATGTCAGAAAATATAAACAGACAAAAGCAAGTGGTGATGGCACTCGAGTTCTGGGTTCCTAGGACCCATATATGCTAGCAGAAAGGAAACATTCCTCATACAATTTCAATCTTCTTCTCAGTATATTTTTAGCTTTCACTCTCAAGATTTTTTAAAGGAGAAAAGGGATGAAATTTATGTGCCTAATCTCTCAATGATTCAGTTGCATTCAGTTACAGTGAGGAAACACCTCACTTGGTTACCAATGCTCCTGTGATGTGAGAGCAAAAAATGGGAGTGCTCATCTCTCCAGGTCGAAGAGGCAGGCATTGGGGATTTCAGGTGTGAATGGCTAGAAGATTCCAGGATCTGGATGGAGAGAGTTGGTTTCTATCTCCAGAGTGGTTTTCAGAGCCTTGAGCAACATGGAATTTGAGGAGTTCCTCTGGTGACCTGGCGCTCTCCCCACAGATTCCGTCTGAAATCACAGAGGAAAGGTCTGACAGCAGGATGGTATCACAGTTCCCATGGCAACCAGAGAAACTTCTGCTCCTGACTGCTTCAGACCAACATTGAAAACAAGCACCAGCTCAGTTGGGATAGTCAGAGGAAAGAAGAGGGGAATGAGTACCAGAGAACTGAGGTTTTCCAAGATGTGATACTAACCTCTATGGCCAGGAAAGCACAGCCTCATGGTCCGTGTATCCCTCCAGGACCAGCCAAGACAAGGAAATCCTCAGAACCGTGACAGCTCACACTAAAATTCAGGTCCACTAGTCATCGCTGCACTCATTTGGCTACACCAAGCATCATGACAGCAGGCTGTTATCTCCCACTAGATCTGGTGGGCTTCTTTGGGTGGAGGTGTGCTTGGGGACACATGGATCACCAAGCTGAGCACCAGCTCCAGTGCTATTTCCTTCCTAACCCTCTCTTCCACAACTGGGCAAACCCAGAATATCCAAGTCAGGAAAATAGCCTACTGTCCTAGCAACCACACCAAATGATGGCTGGTGAAAGATGCTCATGCCAGTGGATCATGCAGTGAACATGGTGAATGAAGTGATTTTTGAATTGGGACACTTCACACACAATCTTGTGGGTTGCTCCCTTTTTCCTAGAAAGTTCAATCAGGTGACATCTGGAACCTGGGAAGTGGATCTTCTAGGTGAAGTTGGATGCATTTTCTGAAGACTTAAGTGGTGTCGTAAGAGTCATTCCCTCAGGATGTTGGATGAATGATAGGATGGTGCTGACATGCCAGGACAGTTATTCTGTGCTCTCTACACCTGCAAGGCCATACCTTCTTGGCTGTGACCTTATACCTAAGATGCACTCAGAAATTTACCTGCTGAGAAATTTCAGGGACTCCTCAACTCACCTTGAGATGCAGAAATGACTGGCCTACCTGTGTTCACACATGTGTTCTTTCTCTTGACCAGACTAGTGCCAGCTTGGCACAATGTCCTGTACAAAATTTCCACCAGTCCTCTGAACAGCCCTGGGAGGATGCCGACTATATTTCAGTGGATCATAGAAGAACCTGCTGATGGCAGGAGGAACACTGCATGATGTGACATAAGTCCAGAGTGGATGTGCACCTTGCTGAAAGGGCTATGATGAAAAGATTACATGGTGAGTATGAAAAGATGGAGAACAAGGACATTGGGTTGACAAAGAAAGCACAGTGCTGTTGGTGCTGAAAGCCTACTTTAATGAAGAGACATTCTAAACCAATACAGTTATCATTGTAACCCCTCAAATTCCACGTCATTTCTTCAGGTTCAACATACTCTACAAATAGAGAAAATAGTACTTGCCAGTTCTTTCTGTAAGCATCCATTATTACACACCCAAAATCCCCTTGGAAGGATGTCAAAGACCTTGCAAACTCGAGGTTCTGTCTTGTTGCTCTCAAGGGAAAATTAATTAGACACATGCTGATTCATATCTTTTCTGGCACAAGAACCATGAGAATAGGCTTTCTTTAAAGCACAGCAAGTATACCCATGATCTACAGTTTAATCAATTTGAATATGGAATATACAGCACTGAACCCAGGCCTAGAAAAAATCACTGCACCACAACATCACAAATGTAAATAGAAAGTACACTGCTAAAAGGCAAAAATGAAGACCCAAAACTGAATGTCTAAACAGAAGTGGTTCTGGACATCTGAATGTGGGATCAGACATACTGAGCAGGAATCATCTACCACAGGATTTTGCAAATTGTCAAATGCTTTTCATTTCTTGACTTGCTTTGTCAGACCACCAACCTGCAACATGCCTAATGGCTCTGGTTTCCTTCTTTTGGTGTGAGTTCTTGCAATGAATTATTTTCTTTTTTTTCCCTTACACTCCAAATAATAATCCAATATTTCCCAGAAACCTGGTAAACATTAGCACAACATATGCTTTTCCTGCATCTACAGTGCATCTGTGTTCACTTCACCTGCAAGGCCACACACCCTTGGCCGTGGCCATACAACTAAGATGCACTCAGAAATTTACCTGCTGAGTAATTCCAGGGCCACCTCAATTCACATGGAGATTCAGAAATGAATGGTCTCTCTGTTTGCACATGTGTTCTTTCTCTTGACCAGACTAGTGCCAGCATGTCATGAGGTTCTTTGCAAAATTTCCACAAGTCCCCTTAGCAGCCCTGGGAGGATGCCGACTACAAGTGGCTGGATCATAGAAGAGCCTGCTGATGGCACGAGAAACACAGCATCACATGACATAACTCCAGATTTGAACATGCACCGTGCTGAAAGGGCTAAGATGAAAAGCTTCCACGATGAATATCCAAAGAGGGAGAGCAAGGACATTGTGTTGGCAACAAAGGCACAAGGCTGTTGGTGCTGAAAGCCTATTTCAATGAAGAGACATTCTAAAACAATACAGTCATCATCATCCACCCTCAAATTCCATGACATATCTTCAGGTTCAACATATTATACAAATACCGGAAGAAGTACATGCCAGTTTCTTCTGTAAGCATCCATTAATACAGATGAAAATTCCCTTTGCAAGGAACTAAAAGCCCTTGCAAACTCGAGGCTCTGTCTCATTGCTCTCAAAGGACAGCTGAATAGACACATGCTGATTCATAGCTTTTCTGGCACAAGAAACTTGAGAAAAGGCTTTCTTCAAAACACAGCATGTATACCCATTATCTACAGTTGAAACGAGTTGAATGTGGAATATGCAGCACTGAACACAGCTCTCGAAATATACACTGCACCACAACATCATGATTGAAAATAGAAAGAACTCTGCTAAAAGACAAATGTGAAGACCCAAAACTGAATATCAAAACAAGAGTGGCTCAAGAATATCTGAATGTGGGTTTGGACTTACTGAGCAGGAATCATGTACCACAGGATTTTGCAAATTTTCAAATGCTTTTCAATTCTTAATTTGTTCAAAACACCACCAACCAGCAACATGCCTAATGGCACTGGTTTATTTCTTTTGGCATGAGTTCTAGCAATGAATGGTTTTCTTTTTTTCCCTTTCTCTAAAAAAAAAAAATACCATATTTCCCTGATCCCTGGTAAACATGAGTACAACATATGCTTTTCCTGCTTCTACATTGCATCTATTGAGGACATGCATCAAAATCACCAAGAGTCTCTACAAGTGTTCCCTTCCTATTGACACTGGAGCTCCAATGAGAGTGGGAGAGAAAGTGGTAAAATCCCCTTTCTCTTGAATGCAATGGGAACAAACTAACATGGATTCAGCCCCAAATCCTACATTTTTTATCAAGTCATAAGCAAGGCAATGCAAAATAAAACTCAGTAGGAAATCAGGGGCCAGGGGCAGCTGTCTCTCACCTTCACAATTTGGTCTTCCAATTGACCTTGTGGTTCACATGGCAAGTGCTCAGCTGTGGATGTCCCCTTCATTGGCAGTCTGTGAGTGTGTCCAAAAAGCCTTAAAATTGGCAAGGGCCTGTGAGGGGTCAATTTCCATTTTGCGCCACTGCAACCTGGTGCACATTGCAAATCAAGAGCATTTGCTGTGAAAAGATGGTGATAGGACACTCAAGAGTGAGTGGTAAGGTCTAAAGTGATGAAAGTTGTAAGATGGGAAGAAACACTTCCTTTTAGGAAATGCAGGTGACGGAGGATGCCCTGCTGCCTTTGAGTGCAGCTCCCAGCTGAAAGGGGTCATTGGAAATTGCTGCCAGGCGAAACTGTAAGTTCTTGTAAAGGGTTGATTCCGTGAAATAAGAGAGGAGAAAAAGAAAAAGTTTGAGAGGAGAGGAGGTTTGCACCCTCTGAAGTGTCTTTGCTTGTTTTTTTTTTTTTTTTCCATCCCAAAGTGCTGGGGATTTGAACCCCGGACTTTTGCTTGCAAAGCCAGCGCCCTACTGGGTGGACTATATCATCAGCACAGAATCAGCTCCTTTGAGTTACATGACTTGATCCAGTCAAGTTCTGTGTCTCTGAAGTTCTATGCAGAGAAAGAACCCTAGACAAGGCAAATCAATGACTAAGAAATTGTTAATTCTCTTTTCACAACAATCTTGCAAAAAAACTTTTTTACATCTCAAGAAACACAGTCCAGATGTGTGACCTGAGGGAAAGATTTATCTCCTCTTTACTTAAGGAGGAAACCGGTAGTAGCTCATACATGAGCAGATTGTTCTATCAGTGATCTATGGAGCACAGGACTCAAGGAGGGTCAGGACTATGAGGGTATAGAATATGCTCAGGTTGTTAGTAAGAAAGGAGATTTTGGGGATCATTGTTTATTGCATCCCCAGTCATTACATTCACAGTCTACTGACACTTTCCTTGTTTTTTTTTTTACTTTTCCTTTTGGACTTTTATTTTTGAACTTCTACCCAGCAGAGTGCAGTGCAAAATGCACAAACCAGTGCTGCTTCTGGATCTTGCCTATCACCTCAGGTAGGGGTGAGGTAGAGGAAGGTGTTTCTCCTGGCAAAAGCCAGTTTCCTTCAAGGAGGGAATGCCTTATCAACTTAGCCAAAGGATGTCAGGAAATATAAACAGGCAAAGGCCAGTGGTGATGGCACTCAAGTTCTGGGTACCCAAGACCCATGTTTGCTGGCAGAAAAGAAACAATCCTCATCCAATTTCAATCTTCCTCCTGGTATGTTTTAAACTTTCACTCTCAAGATTTGTTACCATGAGCAAAGGACTGAAATTCATGTCCCTGATCTCTCAATGATTCAGTTGCATTTAGTTACATGGAGGACAACACCTCACCAGGTTACCAATGCTCCTGTGATATGAGACAAAAAATGGGAGAGCACTAATCTCCAGGTAGAAGGGTCAGGCATCAGGGAATTTGGGTGTGAATGGATTGAGGATTCCAGGCTCCAGATGGTGAAGTGTTGGTTTCTCTCTCCAGATGGGTTTTTGGAAGTTTGAGCAACATGGAGTTCGAAGAGTGTCTCAGGGACCCTGCTGCTAGCATCTTCTAAAGGCTTAGGTGGTGCTCAGCTGTTGATGTCCCCTTCGCTGGTAGTCTGGGAGTGTGTCCAAAAAGCCTTAAAATTGGAAAGGGCCTGTGAGAGGTCATTTTCAATTTTGTGCCACTGCAACCTGGTGCACACTGTCAATCAAGAGCATTTGCTGGGAAAAGATGTTGATAGGAAACTCAAGAGTGAGTGGTAAGGTCTAAAGTGAAGAGAGTTGAAAGATTGGAAGGAATACATCCTCTTAAGAAATGAAGGTGACTGGGGATGCAGTGCTGCATTTGAATGCAGTTCCCAGCTGAAAGGAGTCAATGGAAATTTATGGCAGAAGAAAGTGTAAGTTCTTGTAAAAGGTTGATTCCATTGATTAAGAGAGGAGAAAAAGAAAAAGGTTTAGAGGAGAGGAGGTTTGCACCCTTCGAATTAACTTTGCTTGTTTTTTTTTTTTTTCCTTTTCTCCATCCCATGATGCTGGGGATTTGAACCCAGGCCTTTCTGCTTGCAAATCCAGCGCCCTACAGGTGGTCTATATCATCAGCACAGAAACTGCTCCTTTGAGGTACATAACTTGATCCAGTCAGTTTCTGTGTCTCTGAAGTTGTATGCAGAGGAGCAACCCTAGACAAAGCCGATCAATGACTAAGGAATTCTTAATTCTCCTTTTCACAACAATCTTGCAAATAACATTTTTTTCATCTCAACACCCACAGTCTATCAGGGTGTCCTGAGGGAAAGAATTATCCCATCAGAACTTAAGGAGGAAACCAGTAGTAGCTCATCCCTGAGCAGAAAATTATATCACTGAACTATGGAGAACAGGGCTTGAGGAGAGTCAGGACTCTGAGGGTATAGAATATGCTCAGGTCGTTTGTATGAAAGGAGATTTGGGGAATCATTGTCTATTGCATCCCCAGTCATTACATTCCCAGTCTACTGATATCTTCTTTGCTTTTTCTTTCTTTCACCTTTTTATTTTTCATTTTATTTGGGAAATTCTACCCAGCAGATTTCAGTGCAAAATGCACAAGCCAGTGCTGCTTCTGTATCTTGCCTATCGCCTCAGGTAGGTGTGAGGTAGAGGAAGGAGTTTCTCCTGGAAAAAACAGTTTCCTTTAAGGAGGGAATGCCTCTTCAAAGTAGCCAAATGATGACAGGAAATATAAACAGGCAAAGGCAATGATAATGATATGGGAGTTCTGGGTTCCCAGGACCCATGTTTGCTGGCAGAAAGGAAACATTCCTCATCCACTTTCAATCTTCCTGTTGGTATATTTCTAGCTTTCCCTCTCAAGATATGTTACCATGAACAAATGGCTGAAATTCATGTCCCTGATCTCTCAATATTTCAGTTGCATTCAGTTACACTGAGGACAAGGCCTCCCTTGGTTACCAATGCTCCTGTGACAAGAGAGCAAAAAATGGGAAGTGCTAGGTATTGGGGAGTTCGGGTGTGAATGGCTACAGGATTCCACGTTCTGGATGGTGAACAGTTGGTTTCTCCCTCCAGAGGGGTATTTGGAACCTTGAGCAACATGAAGTTGAAGGAGTGTCTCAGGGAACCTGGAGCTAGCCCCACAGATTCCACCTGTGGTCACAGAGGAAAGAACTGACACCCCCATGGCTTCACGGTTCCCATGGCAACCAGAGAAGCTTCTGCTCCTGGCTGCTTCTGAACAAGATTGAAAACAAGCACCAGCTCAGTTGTGATGGTCAGAGGAAAGAACACGGGAGCGAGTGCCAGGGAACTGAGGTGTTCCAAAATGTGACTCTAACCTCTTCAGACAGGAGAGCACAGTCCCATGATCCCTGGATTACTCCAGGACCAGGAAAAACAAATAACTCCAATGAAGCCTGGCAGCTCACACTAAACTTCAGGTTTGCTTGGAGTTGCTGCACTCCTTTGACTACATTGGGCATCATGACAGCAGGCAGTTATCCCCCAACATTTCAGGTGTGACTTTTGGGTGGAGGTGTGGGGACACTGGATTCCCAATTGAGCAAGAGCCCCAGAGCTATTTCTTTCTAATCTGCTCTTCCAGGACTAGGAACACCCGGAATATCAGTCAGGAAATTAGCCTAGGGTCTTAGCAACCACACTGAATGATGGCTGGTGTGAGATGCTCCTGCCACTGGAGCATGCAGTGAGCATGGTGGGTTAAGTGATCTTTTAATTGGGACACTTTACACCCAATCTTATGGTTGCTCTCTTTTGCCTAGAAAGTTCAGTCAGGAAACATCTGGAACCTTGGTCTTCTAGGTGAAATTGAATGCATCTTCTGACGTCTTAAGTGGTGCTCAGCTTTGAATGTACCCTTCATTGGTAGTCTGGGAGTGTGTCAAAAAAGCCTCAAAATTGTAAATGACCCATAGGGGTCAATTTCAATTTTGTGTCACGGCAACCTGGTGCACATTGTCAATCAAGAGCATTTGCTGAGAAAAGATGGTGATAGGACACTAAGAGTGAGTGGTAAGGTCTAAAGTGATGAGAGTTGAAAGATGGGAAGGAACTCTTCCTCTTAAGAAATGCAGGTGACTGGGGACGCACTGTTGCCTTTGAGTGCAGCTCCCGACTGATAGATGGCAAAGGAAATTGCTGGCAGGAGATAATGTAAGTTCTTGTAAAGGGTTGATTCCATTGAATAAGAGAGGGGGAAAATATAAAGGTTGAGAGGAGAGGAGGTTTGCACCCTCCAAAGTGTCTTTTCTTGTTGTTTCTTCTTCTTTTGATCCCATGGTGCTGGGGATTTTTACCCCGACCTTTCTGCTTGCAAAGCCAGTGCCCTATGGGGTGGTTATATCATCAGCACAGAAACAGCTCCTTTGAGGTTCATGACTTGATCCAGTCATGTTCTGTGTCTCTGAAATTCTATGCCAAGAAGCAACTCTAAACAAAACCAATTGATGACTAAGGAATTGTTAATTCTCCTTTTCACAACAATCTTTAAATAACCTTTTTTACATCTCCACACCTAGTCTTGTGGTGTTTTCTGAGGAAAAGAATTATTCGGTCCTTACTTAAGGAGGAAACTGGTAGTAGCTCATCCCTGTGCAGCAAATTATATCACTGATCTATGGAGGACAGGGTTCGAGGAGAGCCAGGACTATGAAGGTATTAGAATATGCTCAGGTTGTTAGTATGAAAGGATATTTTGGGGACCATTGTCCATTGCATCCCCAGTCATTCCATTCACAGTCTACTGACACCTTCCTTGATTTTTTTTTCTTTTTTACTTTTCCTTTTGGAACTTCTACCTAGGAGAGTGCAGTGCAAAATGCACAAGCCAGTACTGGTTCTGGATCTTGCCTATCACCTCAGGTAGGGGTGATGAGGTAAAGGAAGGTGTTTCTTCTTGAAAAAGCCAGTTTCCTTCAATGAGGGAATTCCTCAACAACTTAGTCAAAGAATGTCAGGAAATATAAACAGGCAAAGGCAATTGGTGATGGCACTCAAGGTCTGGGTTCCCAGGACCCATGTTTGCTGGCAGAAAGAAACATTCCTTATGCAATTTCAATCTTCCTATAAAAAATTTACGGTGTGCTAACTTCTTGGGACTGTAGAATTTCAGCCAAGACCCCCTTCTTCCTGCTGGAAGAAGTCTGTATTATTACCTTTAAATAAAACCTGCTTTATATGCTGGCCTTGGTGTGCTTCTCTAGTGTTCAATCTTTAACATTAGAAGGAGCAGAACTCTTCACAATTAAACAGTAGTATCAGCTTCATTGATACTTATTCTGATTTGTGTTTCAAATTTCATTGATTTGTGTTCTTTATTATTTACTTCTTCCTTGGGCTTATTTTGCATTGTTTTTGTACAAGGGTTTGAACCCCGGGGAAATTAATCACTGAGGCATAAGCTCAGCCCTTTTTTTAAAATTAAAAATTTAATTTAATTCATTTATTTTTTACAGGGATGGTATGTAGGTGCAGTTAACAACTGAGCTACATCCCCAGACCTTTTTTCATATTTTGTTTAGATACAGGGTCTTATTAAGCTGAGACTGGCTTTGAACTTGTGATCCTCTTTCCTCAGCCTCCCGAGCAACCAGTATTACAGGCATGTGCCAGTGTGCCCAGCTATTTCTAGTTTCTTAAAGGAGAAGCTTAAATTAAGACCATTTTTTAATTAATTTAATCTTTAATTTATTTATTTAATATGGTGCTGAGAATTAAACTCAGTGCCTTACTGTGCTAGGCAAGTGCTCTACTACAGAGTTACAACTGAAGCCTACATTGTTCACTTTTATACAAGTATTTAATGCAAGAATTTCCCTGTAAACATTGTTTAGCTGCATCCCACAAGTCTCAATGGCGATATTTTCGCATTTCATTCAGTTAAGGGTTTTTTATTGTTCTTGCCGTTCTTCTTGACCTGTGCACTAGTTAAAAATAGTTGGTGATTTTCCCACATATCATTGCTGTTGTTTGCTACTTTATGGTTCTGATACAGTCATTTAATGGTGACGAGTTCTGCTCCTTCTAATGTTGAAGATTGAACACTAGAGAAGCATGCCAAGGCAAGCATATTAAGCAGGTTTTATTTAAAGGTAATAATACAGACTTCTTCCAGCAGGAAGAAAGGGGCCATTGCTGATATTCTAAAATCCCCAGAAGTGAGTGCACCCTACAGCTTTTATAGGTTAAAGTCTCCTTTGTTCTCCAGTTCTCTCCCCACTTATCTCTCCCTTCCTGCCTATATGACTAGGCCTGGTTTTGCATTAAGTAAGAAACCATGGGCAGGGGAGGGGCCAAGGTGATACAGGCAGGAAAGGGCCCAGGGGCATTAATTAGCAGCTCCATGCTTGCAGTCCTTGATAAAGGCAGGTAAATTTGGTAATCAATGAGCTCAGGAGATCCTTGACATTCCATCTTCAATATGCAGTCTCCAACTTCCAGAGGCAGATGGCTTCATGGCTTCATTTCCTGGAATTTACTGGATCCCCTATTTCTACACTAACTACCTGTCCTTAATTCTGACTTCATTCCCCCCTTTTGCTTTGGGAACTACTAACTGCTGTAAGAAAAAGAAAGGGGGCGCCCATGATTCTGGCTGCTTCGAAGCTGAACAGGGGCAGCAAGGGTCAAGCAGTTTGGAGTTCCTTTTTTAAAAATCGGGTCAATCCAGGGGTCCAAGTAGAAGTCTGGTTGGGGAAGAGCAGGTTGTAAAGTTATCTGGGGGTGGGTGCTTCTATGATAGAAGAACAAAAAGACATGAGTACTGAAATGAGATTAGCACAAAGTAAATGTTGCAGCATCTGAAACATGACACTGAGTATCATGAAAATGACAGAAGTCAATCTATCACCAGGAGGTGTAAGAACTGAGAAATTGTTCCCATAACAAGGCCTAACAAAGGCTGGAGAGGACAAGGCCTTTATTTGGGGACTTTAACATTGTCCAGGTTATCAGGAATGTAAACACAACATTTATCATAGATGTCCCCAGAAAATATAGTTAAGCTACTTAATGTCATCTTATTTTTGTAAAATATCCCTTTATTGGTATAACCTGTGTTTAGTAGAGATCTCTATACTTCTGTTACTTAGGGCTAGATAATCATACTAGCAAACATATATTAATTCTACCTATGTAGCTTAGGAATGTCTGCAGAACTTAAACTGACTAAAACTTCTGAGTCTGGCAGTTTCTCTTGATACTTAGCAGAAACATTTGCCTAAGAATCTCTCTTTTGTAGCTTTTAGTCTTTATTCTAGTGGACTAACACAAGTGTACATCTTACGTTACAATTAACTATTATTTCTTGTAAATGTCCATGAATGGCTATATTTTGGTTTTAACTGTTTTGCTGGGTGTCTAAGATCAAGCTAGTCAAATTGACCTGTTCCTGTCTTGTTAAAGAGTTGGTTGAGTTCCCACAGGGGACCCTTGTAGAGAACTTAAGAGCAGCTTCTTAGCTCCACCAGTGCCATTGTTTACACAGGGTCTCTTTGATGAGGTGGCTTCCTTTGGAAGCATCAAGGGATGTCTCCCTTTTTCCATGACCCTCCTCTGCAGCAGATGCACTGAATAATTTTTCAACCTCTAGTGGTCTCAACAATCTCCTTGATCAGGAGGTTGTGTGACCCAGAGTTGCAACACTTCTTAGAGAAGTTCTCTTGTTCCCTGGGTTCAGACTGACTGAGGGCAAAAGATCCAAATACTGGTCTATCTTGCCCTCTGTATTTAATTTCAATTTCTAATTTTGATCTTAAACATCCAGCAAGTCAGTCTCACCAGTCATAAAATAAGAGTACTGGGCTTTATTTAAATGTGATATTTTGAATGAGCTTTTGTGACTTATATTGGCACAAATTGTCTCATGAGATGAAAGCATGAGACCTGAGCTTTAAGAGTATCTTATAAATGAAATCGGTTGGAATCACAAAGAGTATAAACTCTGCCCATCCTGTGTGTCAAATAGCTAACAATAAATGTAATTATAAATGTCGATCCTTCCAAGAAAGAGTAGAAGAGTGCCACAATCTTTTGGGAGCAATGAATGAAAACCACACACAGTTATTAAAAGAAAAGATTTACTAAATATCCAAAGAATGGTGACAGAGATGGCTCAAAGAACAGACATTGGAGAGATGTTTTATGCAAGGGAATACTGAGTCTTGGGAGTAAATCATTTAAAAAATAAGCAAATCTTCATCTTAAGTCCAAATATATGCTTCATGATTAGAGGATGCTTGGAGGATATTCTTATTCCTACTTCCATATTTATGACATTTCTCTAACTTGTTTGCTTCTTTTTATGGCATCAATTCAAGATAACTCACCTGAATTTATATGTCCCAGACATCAAAAGTGGATGCAAACTTAAAACATAATATTTTTAGAATTCAGTAGAGTTAACTGATAGTGATTTTATGCATGTTATTTAGAACACTTCATCATATAACAATTTTTTCTACAAATTTATTCATGTTCAAAAATTTAAGGTTTTACATTTGAAACCTTTTTGTAGCTGCTCCAGAAAATATGCAAATATATTTATTAACTTTGAATAGCTCATTAAAAATTGAAAGCTATAAAGTGAATGGTTACATAACTAAGCAAATAACTTTTAACATTTGAGATCTTTGAATGTGACATAAGGGCTTGGATACTTTTAGGCACCATGATACAAATAATTATGAAACTAACATCATATGGTTATTCAGAGTTTCTACTTCTAGAACTGGTTATTATTTTGCACAAGATATCTATTTTCAATTAAAGGAAGAGTTTTAAATATACTTAGTGGAAAGAGCCAGAAAGCATGGTGAAATCCCTTTTAAATGCAAATATATAATAATTTTATTGTATTTTCAAACCTTTATTTATTTACTTAGTTTTATGTGATGGTAAAGATTGAACCCAGTGCCTCACCCAGACTAGGCAAGTGCTATACCATTGAGCTGCAACTGCCGCCCCTAATCCATAAATTAATATACATATTCTAAATTTCCCTAATTTCTAACATTATTTTAGTGTAAAAATGGAGCCAAGAATAGAAATAATGAAAAAGTTCTCCTAGAAATGTATGGTAGTAAAATATAAAGGATCCAATTAAAAAAACTGCAAGCAATGTGCTTTACTTATTTCAAATTAAAGGCATGAGGGAAATTCCATGATTCTACAAAAAAATAATGAGCATGAATGCTAAAAATCATGTAAGTATGACTTATATTTCACACTAATGTAAACCTAACAAAAAATCCTTGACCATTTTTCCTATTTCTTCTGCACTGAGAAATTTATTACTAATACAGTTTAACTGTCATTTGTATTTTCAAGCCCAATGTCCAACCCCCTACACTAAACTACTCAATGAACACTGGCATTTATACATGTTAAAAAATATCAACATAATTCTCTTAAAATGTTTTTGTTTTTCCTGAGCGAATTTCCAAAAATATACCAGGGAAAGCATTGCTAAGTTTCAAGTATTAACACCTCAAAACTCAATATTAACAGGAAGAAAATTAATTACACAAAAGATCACTTTACCTTTAAGTGAGATTGATAGTAGAGCTCATCCAATGTAAGACACCATCAGGATCAGTTTCAGTGGGACGACCTTACAGCAAAAATGTATAATAAATTGGGTAGGTAGGTTTTTCTCAATTAAACTCTGGTGAAAATTTGGATTCACCTACATGAAATGCTATTTCTTGACTGATTTGATTAAAATCAAATTTAGCTGTTTTATAAAACTCGGCCTCAAGTTTTTCAAACTATGAAACAGTCAATGACTATTGGACCTTTAATTCATTTATTTATCTATGTGTGGTGCTGAGAATCTAAATCAGTGTCTCACATGTCAGGCAAGTGCTCTACCTGAGCCACAACCCAGCACTTCAATGAACACAACCTTAATTCCATTTCAGACTGACAGCCACTATATTGGCAGAACTTGAGAACAGTTTATTCTCAGAAACTGCCTGTCTTGAAGTTTGAACTTGAAATCTAATTAATAGCTATCATAATATTTTCTTTTTACCTGAAGTGGAACAGACCTTTGATAACCCAAGACAAGGTAGCAAGATGCAGGCTGCCCTCTCTCTTGGTTATCCATGGATCAAAGACTAAGTAAGCTGGCTTGAAAATTGTGGTACTGGTTCTTCAACTTGGATATCACCTACAGAAAATACCCCATTTTGCAGGGTGTGATGATGCATGCCTCTAATCCCAGAAAGTTGGGAAGTTAAGGCAGGAGAATTTTAAGTTCAAAGCCTGTCTCAGCAAACTAGTGAGGCCCTCTACAACTTGATAGCACCCTGTCCCAAAACAGAACATAAAACACAAGGGCTTGGGATGATTCTCAGTGGTTAAGCATTACTGGGTTTAGTCCCCATTACAAAAAAAAGAAAGGAAAACAAAAACAAAAATAATTTAGCACAAGCAAGGTCCTAAGCAAGTCAGGGAGACCCTGTCTCCAAGCAAAATATAAAATAAGACTGGGAATGTGGCTCAGTGGGTGAGTGCACCTGAGTTCAATCCCCAGAACCCATCAAAATAGATAAATAAATAAACATATTGCTTCCCTTTACCCACAAACAGTATACTGAGATTCATAAAAACTTAAAAAAATTTTAAACACTGAATGTTCAAGAATATTTTGTTATTGGGAATACTATTGTTAGGCACACTGAAATATTATACATCATAAAATAACTTTTTACCTGTGTAGGTCTCACTTTATTTAGATCCACATGAACTAGCAAGC
This sequence comes from Sciurus carolinensis, assembly GCF_902686445.1. Classification (NCBI taxonomy): domain Eukaryota; kingdom Metazoa; phylum Chordata; class Mammalia; order Rodentia; family Sciuridae; genus Sciurus; species Sciurus carolinensis. Next base: position 2,652,970 of record NW_025920105.1, on the reverse strand, counting down.
ACTTATGTTTACAGGCAATCAGATACTTAAGAGGAAAGATTGCTACAAAAGTAGAATACTGGTAATTGTGCCCGTGTTTCCCTAAATATTATTGAAATATTATTCTTCCTCTGGGATCCAACTCCACAGTTTCTCATTTTCAGGACTAAGTGGCACACTCCATCTTTTAAATCTACATCCTGTGAAGATACAGATTCCTGACACAAGGTTATACTCAAAGGACAAAGAGTCAGAAATCTTTGTTTTTTTTTTTTCTGATTCTTGAAAATAAGCTAAATGGGGGTCTCAATCACAGGACTTAGCATAAACACATTACCAGCTACTGAATTGAAGCTCTTTGATGACTTGCCCATCAGTTATCTCCATGATCTACCATGATCTACCACACATATACATGGGAATGACATCAGTGAGTTGGAAAAAGTGGAGGATGATGGGAACCTGCTAGAGGCCATAGATCCATGTATTCCACAGATTCTAGTCCCCACTGTTTTAGTCTCTAAGTCACTTTCACATCTCTGTAAACTCCCGAATCTTTTCCCAGTGGCTCAAATTGTTTTAATATCTTTCAACAGAACCTTGAATTTTGTCACTTATTCCAATTAAACAAACAAGAGTATAATGGGACTATCAGAAATTCCTTCAAATTCTATTTTAATATGCCTTTCTAGAGAGCATCCCATACTCTAAGTTCTGAATATCTGTTTTGTTGTTAATCAAACTGGTCATAAACCCCAAGGTTTTGATCTATTTTACATAACCCTTATTTCTACCCAATGCAGTGATGTTCCTCCTCAGTCTTGCCCTTCCCTTGGTTAGCTTCACTCTAATATTCTACCACTGGCCTCACTTAGTAATCCCATTTCTACCCACTTCAGTTGCTTTCCACTTCAGTTGCTTTCCACAGTCACTCCTACCCTGTTATGTCTATTGTAAACACATTAACTACACAGCAATAATAAGGAAAAGAACTGAGTTTGGAATTGAGGAACCTCAGTTCAAATTTCTTTCAATACTTAGAAAAGTCCCTTTAATAACTATAAGTTCAGGTTCCCCTCATGACCATCATTTGGCCAGCATGTCAAACACATATTGAAGGATGAGAGTGTATATTGATTAGCTCCTAAAATTTTTTTAAATTCTGAAATTTTCTGAGCTTTTGATTCAGTCAATAGAAAAAAATAATATTCAATTGAAAGAATAAAAAAAGAAACAGCAAGAGAGCACAACAGAAAGTAAAAATAAAAATTCAAGAAAAGATTTAATCATAGAAAAAGAAAAAATAGTATAAAGGAAAATTTTCTTCATAAAACTAAATGTGAACAGTAACCTGAAGGGAAATGTAACTCTTGATTTATAAAACAGCTTTATAAAAACAGAACTACATGGGGGTAGTGTTTTGAAGGAAATCAAACTGGAAAATCACAAAGTAGAGATATCTCTATAAAGAGAGTTAATATATCTAATATAACATAGTCTACACAAAGTTATTTTTGACTTCAAGTAAAATAATTCCTCTACAGAAGTAGCATGATCTTGTTTATGAAGAAAACATGTGACCACAGCTCTGTGAGATTTTTCCTAAAACACTTTAAGCAGGATGCTCAGATAAATAAGGAATCAGAATTAACATACCACTGATTTTGCCTTTCTGAATTGATGATATACACCTGGATCTTGATTATAGCTCTGCACTGGCATTGACTTATACAGTGGAGAAATACAATGGAGTTGTCAGCCAGGCAAGCTTACAGACTAACTGTAGGCCTGGCATTTATTAATTATGGGAACATGGGACAAAGAGTCAACTTCTATAAATGATAGTTGCTTAATTAGTAAATAACAGGTTATAGTAGTACAGGCACTTTCAAAGTCACTATGATGACTTTAATAAACAAGTGTTAGGAACAACTGTCTATCCTAGACTGGAACACTCAAAAACTCTTTATTCCTTTTATCTACAATCTCTAATCAGTTATCATAGTATCTTTTAAAATATATAAAATCCTACATGTTTAAAGGGTCATCTGTAGAATTTTCATCCACTATTAAAGAAGAGAATAAAATATTTATTTAATCAACAATAGAAAATATGTAATATTAAATGTGAATAACTGTGATTCTTTGTTGCAGAGTATTCCTCTGGGCCCCTATATGAAGACTTTCCTATAATAGATACTAATTATATTTATGATAGGCAGTTAATGAATTAAGAATTCCTATGTCCCACACTTTGTACTTTTCAAATGCAAGGAAGAAACATAATATTATACAAAATTTGATACCTAAATGTAAACAGCTGGTCCCATGACTGTAATTTTAACTAAAAATTGCAAGATGGACAGAAAACAATATTATTAGCAGATTCAGGAGCATAAAGAAAGTGTCAAATAGCATAATTTTCTGGACTAACTGCAGTAGGAACAATTATCAGAGAATATTCTTATGTTGTTATGACAACAGCTCCAGTAGAGGAAACACAACATAATAATTTGAAAATACTTCTCTTCTTTATACAAAAATATGTAAGATTTCAGGGACTCAGAAAGTGTCATGTCCCTATAAACAATAGCTCTTTCTTCTTGCATAATTAATTTCTCTTAAGATTAAGGACTTCTTCCAAAAATAAGGGTTGAACCCTAACTTAAAATAATGTTGTAACTTTTAAGTCTAAGTGGGTATTACCATAAACACTCAGGGACTGGAATCAATAAGCATTTTGTAGTAAAAGGTAATCATCACCAGACTGCAGAGCAACAAAGCAGCAACAGACTTGACAGAAACAAAAGCATTTTAAACGTTCTCTCCCCTCTCCTTAGACTTTAAGAAAATCCTCAGGTCCTCAAGAAATTAAAGGATTGTGGAGAAGCTAATTTTCAGGGGAGAGTATAAAGATTTTTTCTGCTCAACTGGGCATTTCAAGATCCAAATAGCTAATTCAGAAAAAGTGTCACATGGTTTATACCCCATGGTCAGGAATTATACTTGGAATGACAGAGATAAGGATGGGAACCATGATGATAAAAGCTCTAAAACCCTATGATACTGGCTAGTGATGCATTTCCGTGGTACAGCAATTCACTAGGATGTATAAGGAGATGAGGGAAGAAAAGGAGAGGAGAGGGAAGAAAGGAACCCTTACACAGTCATCACCACTTCTCATCTAGACTCTTGCAGGACTGCTGGCTGATGAAGTACTCTAACACACTATTGTTTCATACATAGCTGTACCATGAAATTTCACCTCATGTGTAAAATGCAATAGCTGTTATTATTTTGAGCCTCCAATCAAGGTTGATTAGTATTTTAATGTAAACACTTACCCACTATGACCACTACCAGCAACATAAGCTAACACCATCTGTCCAAAGTTATCTGTAGCAGAGACATCAATAACATTCTGGAGAAGCAGCTCAGCTATGTGTTCTGATTTGTGTTCCAGAGCAAACATGAAGGCTGTTCTACAATAACAGAGATCATTTCAACCTTAAGTATTTTAATAGAATTATTTGAACAGCTAATTTATAATATTTTTCCAATTCAAGATCTTACTTTACAGATACTAATAGACATAATTATCTTGGGACAGCAAATGTTCAGTTTTGCAAATCACCTCAAAGTCAAAAAGGAAAAAAAAAGAAACTTCTTTTCCCAATGAGGGAGAAGTTACAAACTTAAAATCCTTCAATGAACAGTAACTATGATTAAGTCATTTATCAGAAAATGGTGAAGATTTCAATGAAGAAAGCTCCATTTCTTTCCTAGTGTGATGTAATGTATTGTAATTCACAGTCAGCTGAAGATCTAACAAAACAAGTTATTTCCAGGATGCTAATAATAATAAAAATAGTAATAATAATAGAGATCAGGGAATATATTTATATTTAGTCATAAGTATTGTTTTCAAGGTGATGCACTACAAAAGCTAGGAAAGAAATCTAGTGAATAAATCTAAGGCTTATCTTTTTTTCTCTTTATTTACTGTCTATATCTTATCTTTATTAAAATAAAGATTTATCCCATTAACACTATTTTCTTTTCCCTGTCCCTTCCAATTAAAAACAAAAGCATCAAAATATGTTAAAAATTGACAGCTTCTGGCAATAGAAATTAATAATCACTTAGGAATAATGTAACATCAATATTCTAAAAGGAAAGCAATTTAGAACAGTCAACCAACTGACAAAATAATTTGAAATGCTTATTTATGCTCAATATATCATTTCAAAAGAACAATATATCAGAAGTAGAAGTTAAAAATACAACAGAAAATTTTAAATTTTCAATACTGAATCAAAATGTAAAGTAAATGTCCATACTTTACAAAACTAATAGGAAAACTCTTTGGCTAACAAAATATCACATGACCACAAACCAAATAACAAATATCTGCCAATACTTTTGAATCATATTCACACTTATTTATATTGTTCAGCTTGAATAATTGATTTTCTACCCTAACTGTGGTTTCTGTTTATATATATCACTCTATTCTAAATAACTATTAATATTGTCCTTCGTATTGAGTTAATGATTTTTGCTTGAGTGATTTTTTACTATATCACTAAGGTTTTATAAATGTATAAAGTACTATACCTTCCCTTCAGTTCAACAGCATGTATATTTGCTTTCCTCTGTATTAAAGTCTCTACCATCAGCTCTTTTTTATACTTTAAGGCAAGTAAAAGTGGTGTATGGTCATTCTGGAAAACAACAAAAACAGTAAACTTGCAAAATTCCACAAGTGAACTAGAACACTTACAAAATGCTGTCTGAACATAAAAATATGATAAATAATTAAATTAAGGGTAATTTCTTCCTTCTCATTCCACTGCACTTCCATATGTGCATCCTTCTCTTTGCAATGCTGCTCCTCTGCATAGAGTTGCCACATAAACTCTAGTCATTTCTTGAGAACACAGACTACATCTTTTTTTCTCAATAGTCCTATACCCTAAAATGTATTAGTAAAGGACTTAAGTATTTTATTTAATTATTAGACCAAATTTCCAATTCTATGTCAGGATTTATCAATCTGCACTCTAAAGAATATCTACTTTTCCAAAAATACCAAGTCTTACCAGAAAGGTACCTTGGTTCAGTGTTAGAGAAATTTTACAAAACTGTGCATCATGTATCCTGTATTACAGGCACATCTTTTCCACTGCTTAAGTTATTTCACATTGATTTTCATAGCAAACATTTAAATATGAAGAACTAAATTTGCAGGTATAGACTTTTCAATAACATGGAAGTTTTTTCCATGTTACTCAAGTCCTTTTGATTCTCTTCCATTTGTTGTCTCAGAATTACAGATATCAGTATCAGACACTCATGCTCCAAATGATTCACTAAGAAATTGGGCTCTGAATTGAAAAGATTAGACTAAGTAGACTCTTGCTTTTCCTTAATTTGTTCCTGTGTTTTCTGCTATTATTATTAGATGGAAGATATTTACCTTGAAAGTTAGAAGGCTGAATACAAAAATATATTCTCCCTGGAGAATGGGTGGAAGTATTTTCTATCTACTCCACTGATAGGGTTAAATATCCAGCATACATAACTCAGAAAACTTCATGCACCCCAAAAATAACCTAACAAATAAGTGGGTAAAAATACTGAGAATAAATTTTTTCAAACATGAAACACGAATGGACATCAACCATACAAAAAATGTTCAACATCTCTAGCAATCAGTGAAATGATACAATAAGATTTAAGATTACTCCAGTTGGAATGGTAATGATCAAGAATATAATGATAAATGCTGGCAAGACTGTGGAGAGAAAGAAAACTTGTGCATTGTTGGAAGCACTGTAGACTAGTACAATCACTCTGGAAAGCAGTTTAAAGATTCCTCAGAAAACTAGAGATGGAACCACAACATCCCACCCCTGTTTATTTTTGTAAAATAACAAAAATCAGCATAACACAGTGATACAGCTCCTTCAATGTTTATAGTAGTCCAATTCAAATGAATTGCATTATAAAATCAATCCAGATGTCCATCAATGGATGAAAGGATTAAGAACTTGTTGTATACATTCCCAATGTCATCCTACTTATCATATAGAACAATTAAACTATGTCAACTGCTAGTGAATTGGTGGAAATGGAGAACATCCTGTTAAGTGAAAAAAGTCAAACTGATACTCTCAAAGGTCAAATGTATTCTCTCATAAGTGGAAGATAGTGTAAAACAAAGGAGAGGAGGAGGAAAGAATATAATTATGAGAAGATATAAGGAACATCATTGTGTAGAAAAATATTGAGAGACCAACTGGAAGGACTAGAAAGAAAATGCAATGGAGAATGAACTCTTCAAAAATGATGGTATGTTCATGCATAAATAAAGAACATAGAATTTCACTGTTATGTATAAGTAAAAAGAACCAATAAAAACTAAATAAATACACAAGGGAAAGGATGTCTATCAGAGAAGAGAAATGAGAACAATGGAAGGGAGGAGGGACAGAGGGAAAGAGGGCAGGAAAGGGATTAGATCATGAACTAAAATCAAATTCCACACATGTGTAATTTTGTTGAGATAAACTTGACAACACTACTGTGTACAACAATTACTATCTATACATTATATATTCAACTCCTATGTGTAACTATTAAGATCAAATACAAATAAGGCTATAAAATACATAGTCTTAATGCACTTCTAGGACTCTAATACACATCTATTTTCAAAATTCTTTTACTCTGATGCCAGTTTAGTTGCTACTTAATGTGACTTAGAAATTTAGGCAAAACATAATTCAGAAATTGTGCATATAAATGAGCTTAATACTGATCAATATTGATGAACTACTGTTTGCATAATTAAAGACACTAAATTATTTTCATTTTTAATGAACAAGGCTGAGGAGAAAGAGAAGGTGTTGCTTACAATGGACATAATATTTCAATTTCTAAAACTGTGTAACCTAAAAAGGCTTAAAATATTACAAAGGAAATATGATATTTGTAGTAAACATGAGGAAAATGTTTTTTAATGCTAATTTCTGAGACTTGGAAGACAGCAGAGTAGAAGAAGCTGCCTTCCAAGTGTTAAGATCAAAGCAGTGGGTGTGAAACTTCTCAGCCTAGGTGGGTGAAGGAGAGATTTCACCAAAATTAAATACTGAATACTCAAAGAGCCTTATACACTAAGAAATTTGAGTGTGAAAACCAGAAAAAAAAAACACCATAGCTCACCACCAGTGACTGCTGGAGTGAATTTGGCAGAGCTTTGTCATTTATGAGTGTGAGCATGGGAGGCTCAATTACAACCTGCATCTTGGAGTGTCTTGGTACAGAGAAATCTGACATTAAAAACACTGCCTAAACTTACACAACTCAGAGACTGCATTACATAATGGTGCATAAAAACCATACTTTGGTGCTTAAAAATCAAGCTCTGTGTCTTAACTGGCCATGTAGAGCTGAGATGGAGCCACTTGGGGATAAGTGTGCCACTATGGCATCTGCAGGACCTGTGACATCAGGAAACACACATTATGCATGTGTGTGCACACATACATGCACACACACGCACACACACACACACACATATAAATGCACAGCTGCAATATCATAGAGGGTGACTATTAAGGGTCCTATGCTGTGCTTGACAGAACATGAGAGAAATGGACAGAGTAGACTGTACATAGGGGGATTCAAGTTGAAAGGGGGATGGAGGGGCTCTACTCATTTCTCTTTTGTGTTTGGCAATTCAAATACCATCTGAAAGGGACCAACAGTATGAGCAAGTGAGGGTGAATTCACTCAAGGCTTAAATCCTGAGAGACTTGCCCATGGGCCGCAGTGAGTGGAGAATCAGCCCCATGAACCATCACTGGATTTCTTGGGAGGCTCCAGAGTACCAGTTCCACAGAATTGACTGGCTGCTGTGTAGTCCAGGAGCAGGTCAATTAATTCTCTCCAAATAAGGTCCCATCCAGCAATTCCTGATTAGACCTAAGCCAATTAGATCCAGCACAAGCTGCTGGAACATCCCTTAAGTAAAGCTGCAGAAGATGTAGCCTGGGAGTGCATCAAACTGGTCATAATGGATAATAAGACAACTGCATTAAGCCCTAATGCATTCCACTACATGCAGGAGAAGAAAGTCTGTCTTAAATAAAACAGTTTCAGTTTTAGAACACATGAAATGGGAACACAAAAACAGGAAAGTTTTAACACCTCCTTCCCTTGCTCTATCAGTACATAACTCAAGAAAAACTGAAAAGAAATACTATTGGAAATAGAAAAGGACCACCCATTCCAGTCAGATATTTGACCACCTCAGTGGAGAAGTTTTCTTCATTTGTCTCTTAAGATTTTGGATATTTTAATCTTTTTGTTTTGTCTTATGACTTTTTATTCTGTTCATGTGTGGGGGTGCCTCTGAGTTCCAGCTGTGCTGATTGGCTCAGGAACATACATAAATACACATATTTGTCTCTTTTTCTCTCATATATAAATAATGTAACATAATTATTTGCTTTCAGCATTTCTTGTGAGGGATCAGTTTTTTGTATTGTATATCATGTTTTTTTGTATTTTTTTATTTTTCAGCATTCATTCTATTTTTTAAAAAATTAGTTGTAGATAGACACAATATCTCTATTTAATTCATTCTTATTTGGTGCTGAGGATAAAACCCAGTGCCTCGCATGTGCTAGGCAAGTGCTCTACCACTGAGCATCAATCCCAACCCTCTCATTCTCTCTTATCTTCTAGTAACAAATTCTATTGTTCTCTTTCCCTCTTGCCCAAAACCTCGTTTCTTCTATATTTCCAATCCTTTTATGAACATACCTACCACATATATTCTGTGTTCTCTGTTCACTTTCTTGTAAATCTTAACAAACTTTGTGAGACACATTCTTTTTCCCTAGTTAACTGTATTTTTACATTATAACTGCTGCCCCCCACCATTAATGCTACTACAATCATTACTGTTGTTGGTGATATGGTTGACACCTGCTATTGGCTTTAAAACCACAGTTACTTCATGGTTATTGGTTTTACTTTTAACAATTACTGAATTCACTGTTCTACTTTATTGGTACCAACTAATGTTTAAGATATCAGTGTAGGATCTGGGAATTTATTTTAACTCTCTGGTGTGTCTGCAACAGTAATCACTATTGTCTATTTCACCACTATTCCATGATGTGCTGGAAACTGATAACAACACCAAGAGTTCACAGGTGGAGAGAATCTGCTGCTGAACTAAACATTCCCTGACATTACTTCAACACAAAAAAAGGGAGGAGACAAAACACCCAAACCATTAAAAATAATTCAAGGTGGGAAAAAGGGAGGAAACTAGGGTCAACTCCTTGGCATCTACTCATATTAAAAACAGAGATGTCCCAGAACAAATAAATAATTACACATATAAGGACATGTGGAAAAAGAGAATGAGGAATCCACCATAATTGGTACACAAGACCAAGACCTCTGAAAACATGAGAAAACAGACAGCTCTAATCCCCCCAATTTCACAATCCCCAAACAAAGATCCCATTGATGAGGTAGACTGAAACCCAGAGAAAGAATGTTTTAATAAGACTTATTATCAAAATAATCAAAGAACTAAAAGAAAATATAAGGGAGAAATTAAGAGAGAAATTACAGTAGGTGAAAGACCACTTTAATAAAGAAATACAAATATTGAAAAGAAACCAAACAGAACTCCTAGAAATAAAAGGAATGATCAACCAAGTTAAATTTTCACTTGAAAGCATCACTAACAGATTAGATTGCAAAGAAAATAGAAACTCAGTCCTTGAAGACAGGACTTCAGGCATTGAAGATAAACTGTATGTTATTGAGGACACAGAAGGTACTACAGGGAAAAACTGTAGAACATGACCATGACATGCAAGAACTCAGGGATAACTTTAAAAGACCAAACATGATAATCATTGAGATAAAAGAGCATATGAAGATACAAACTAAAGGCCTAAATAACACTTTCAAGGAGGTAGTTGCAGAAAACTTTTCCCATAGGAGAAATGAGATAGACATCCACAAAAAGACTTGCAGGACCCAAAATAGGGGCCTTAGAGTAAAAAGAGAAGCTTGCTGAGAAATATAATCAAAATGCCTAGCATATAGAAAAGGAAAGAATATTAAAAGTCAAAAAATAGAAACATCAGGTCTCAAATTACAGACAACTCAATAAGGATCACTTCGGATTTATCAGTTAAGACCCAAATATCAAGAAATTCTGGCATGAGATATTCCAAGCCCTAAAAGAAAGCAACTGTCAGCGAAGGTTACCATATACAGCAAAACACAGTTTAACATTTCAGGGGGAAATAAAAACATTAAATGACAGGAATTTCTGTAGATTAAATACAAGTGAAATATTTTTACAGTAAAAAAGAGAAGAAACAAAAAGAATTCATGTGGACCAAGCCAAAATTACAAAGGAAACTCAAAAATATACTACACAGAGGAACTAAAAAATAATTCTCAAAGACCACGAACAGAAGAAGTTAAACAGAAGAACAATCCAGTAAATGAGAATCAATCCAGGATAAAATATAACAAAAATTATGACAGGAAACAACAAACACATATCCATACTAACAATAAATGTCAATGGTCTTAATTGCTCAATTAAAAGACACAGATTAGTAGAATATGTCAAAACCAGAATACAACTCTATGATGGTAAGAAAAGATTCAGCTTATAGGCAAGAACAATCCCAAACTGAAGGAGAAAGGATGGCAAAATATATATATTTTCCAGGCATATTGTCAAAGAAAACCAGCAGGCATAGCTATTTCTCAATTCTGGTAAAAAATTTCAAGCAAAAATTAATCAGAAGAGACAAAGAAGGACACTTTATCCCAGTAACATGAACAATCCAACAAGAATTTACAAGAATAGTAAAACTTTATGACACAATGTGAGCATACACAATTACACAAAAGAAATATTACATAATAACATAATACTACATATTATGCTAAATGATTTAAATCCAAATCTCAAAACACTGGGTGATTTCAACACTCCCCTGTCACCAATAGACCGGTCATTGAAATATCAAACATACTTTAAGCCTGATCAACACTATAATAAAGTGGTCCTACCTGATAACCAACCTAATATTCCAATCTCAAAGACCTGAATTTATCTTCTTCTCAGCAACACTGAGACTGTTTCCAAAATAGATCATATTCATGCCTAAAAACCAAATATTAGCAAGTCAAAATCTGATGTAATTCCATGTATTCTATTAGAAAAGAAAAAAAATGTAAATGACATAAATACAGGGAGGTTGAACAATGCTCACCTAACTGAAGAACTGATCAAAATAGAAATGAGAAGAGAAATTAAGAAATTCTTAGAAACTAATGAGACCAAAGAGGGCATATCAATATATCTGGGATTGTGTAAAAACAGTCCTAAGTGAAAAACTTATGGCACTGTTTGCCTACATTTAAAGACTTGACAGATTCCAAATAAATAAGCCTATATTCCACCTCAAGCCCTGGGGGGGGGGGGAAAAACAGACTAAACTCCAAAACCAGTAGAAGGCAGGGAATAATGAAGATCAAAGGAAAAAAAATCAGTGAAACTGAGAATAATTGAACAACACACAGGATCAATGTAATGAAGAGTTGGTTCTTTAAAAAGGAGAAATAAAGTTGACTAACTAAAAGAAGGAGAGAAAAAATCAACAATATCAGTGATAGAAAGGAGATTGCACCCTACATCCTTCTGAAATCCTGAGGTTTATCTGAATCTATGTTGAAAATTTATTCTTCAATAAACAACAATATCTAGAAAAGAATGACAAAATTCTAGAGACATGTGATTTGCCCAAATTGAAATAGAAAAATGTGTAAAATCTAAAGAGACCAATACAAGTAATAAATTGAAATAGCAATTTAAAATCTTCCACAATATGAAAACTCAGATCCTAATGGATTTTCAGTTGAGTTCTACCAAACCTTTACAGTAAAATTTTCTATCTCCTGTTATATGCAGTGCATTTCTTTATTGTAAATTTCAATATATATTTTTGTAGCATGATAACAAGCCCATATCTCCCATGATCAGTCTGCCTACCAGTTGGGCTTATAAAAGTAGTCATAGTATTTTCTGTTGAGGAAGGACTCCAGGGAGCATCAGAGGGAAGGAGTGTGTGCTTGATGGGGCCCACCTGGAAGGACTGTTGGTCAGTGGGCTCCTCTCAGCAAGCAAGAGGAGTGCAAGTCAGGGAGACTGGGAATCCCCAGATTCTCAGTAATAATAATAATAGTAGTAACAATGCTAATAATGACCCTGTTGTTTGGTTCCAAGTACTGAACTATATATTTTCAGAAATTTACTTAATGTATCCTTTCCCTTTTTTTCCTAGAGTATTAATATACATATTATCCCATTTTACTGAACAGAATCAAAGAGATTGCTTAATTTCCCAGGGAACCACAGCTACTGCTAGTAGTCAGAAACCAGAGCTAATTCCCACACAAGGCTCAGGTAGCCTTTGAGTTCAGTGCTAAAGATGAATTCTAGATTCAACCTTATGTTGGTAATGTGGTTTCTGAATTGGTGCTGGACTTGATTTTTACTGGCCCAAGGACTAGGTGACTCATAGTCTATGTATTTGAAGACTTTCTATATCTGAAGTTTGGTGCACAAAGACAGATGGATGGATGATGTGACTGAGACCTCCACTGCTGAACTCATTTTTATGGATATTACTTGTTTAGAGTGACTAATAAAATGTCCTTTCTGAAGGAAATCACCTTTCCAAGGTGACAAACAACCACTGTTGCTTTCTCTGTTACTTCTGTCATATAAGTGAGTAGAATCAAAAAACCATGTTTGATCATCTCAGTTATTTACTGGAGAACAGCAGTATTGGGCTTGGTAATCAATTATATGACTTTTTTTTTAATAATAAGATAAAATTAGTATACATATCTCCTTGTAAAATACAACTTCCATGTAATATGGACACAGGATCTGAATAGATGTGTCTCAAAAGAAGATGTACACATTGCCAACAAGTATGTGAAAAAAATGTTCAGCCTCAATACTGATCAGTGAAATGCAAATTAAAACCACAATGAGATATCACCTCACATCTGTTAGAATTACCATTATAAGAATGAAAAAAAATAACAATTGTTTGAGAGGATGAGAATAAAAGGGAACCCTGTACACTGCTAGAGGAAGTCTAAATTAGTAGTCATTATAGAAAATAGTTTGGAGGTTCTGCAGAATGTTAAAAGAATTGCTACCACATGGTCTAACATTTTTCCTTCTAGGTATGTGTCCAATGCAGAGACATCATTATTTTCAGGAGTTGTCTGCACTTCTGTGTTCACAACAGCACTATTAAGTTGATGAGATGTCTGCTCTTCTGTGTTCACATTAGCCAAGAATCAGCCTCAGTGTCCATCAACAGACAAGTGGGGAAAGGAAAAGTGGGACATAAGCACAGTGTAATGCTGTGCCTCCTTAAACAGATGGACTTTCTTGCTATCTATATACATCCAAGTGCACAGAATTATATCAGTCACAACAGTAATTTTCCTGTTTCTTTTCCAGAAATTCTCACAAATCCAAACAGATGAATATAGGTATCCTCAAAATGTGGATCTAATTTTTTAATAAAATATTTTCACAATTATATCTCCAAACTTCTAACTCCCTTATGGTTTTAATATTATTAAATTCGACACTTATTATCAACATGATGTCTGAGCAAGGCTTAGCACTGTTGATTCACATTGCACATATTTTCAGGGCAGTTATTGGAAGTTTTCTTTTTCCATGTTTCCATGTTGACAGAGTTCATCTTTACTGATGGTTCAGTCTTGCTGTCTTCCTGCTGCTAGGTAAGTATAAGCTGCTGGTGTGAGCAGGTGACTTTGACAGCACAGGAAGCAGCACAGGTGGCATGACCACTCCAGGTAGTGTGTCTTTGATCCTGCACAAGTCACTTGAGGAAGATCTTTCAGACCAACACTGTGGAACATGTGTTCCTGTGTGTGCATGTCTAAGTACATTTTTCCAAAGATATTGCTGGGGCAAGATAGGATGTGCATGCACACACACACACACACACACACACACACACACACACAAATACACACATTATACACATATGTGTATAACACAAGAAAGTGACATTTCATATTTATACTTAAAATCTCAACTTTTCTTCTACAAAATAGTCTCTGGTCTTACTATCCATCAGTCTTGCAGCAACCCCTGGGAATGCACCCCTGGACACACTGAAGAAAATGCCCTGCCCCATAGAGCTTCACCATTAGCACATGAACACTGATGCTAACTAGACATGATATCCACAGCATGCCAGACCAGGGCTCATTCTGGCACTTGTTCCTAGGAAGGTATGGGAGTACCAGACTGCTATCTTAACTCAGGTGGTCACACAGGCCTCTGGCATTACAAGATGACTGCAAAGTGGAGTAAGGCACTTTGTAGGGAGAAGGGAAGAGCAACTGGTCTCTGAGGTGAGAGCCTGCCAAGGGCTCCATGCAGCATCTGGGAGGGCAACTGGATGAAGTGCAGTCAGCTGTACAATAAAGGGCTCCCAAAGTACACATGGGAGACCTGGTGAAAGAGGGATTCTGAATGTTAATGTCACATATTAGGAATTCTTTGAGAATTAATATTTAAAATAAATTTTATAAGTGAAAGAAAATAAATACTGGATGCTAAGAACACTTGGAGAAATGAGATCTGAAGTAAGAAACATCCGGAGGTAGAAAAGAGAAATTTAAAGATCTGTACTGAGCTCTGCTGCTATGGTGGAAGACATTTAGGAAGTGTTCTGTATCCTCTGATTATCACATCTCCAGTTTTGGTGGGTCAGAGTCCCTGGCCTAAGACCATGAGAAGTACTTTTGAGCTAGCTTTTTCTTCTTTCCTGCATAACATCAGAAGGCTGGAGGGACCTGGAGCTGGCCAACTGTTCTGCTCCAGGTCAGATACTGCTATGTAAAGTGTTCCTTTTGGAAGATTGATCTTTGTTACAGGAATGTTCTGGATGTGTTGCAAAATGGTTACTTTTCTTCTTTTCTGCCAAGAGAGAATTTCTCTCCCATTTTCAGAGTGAGAAACTGCTGGAACTCCACAAGATAAAACCCACAAAAGTGGGAGCCTCCTTAAGTCTTGGTCTGAAGAGTTGTGACTCTCAAGCTAGTCATACTTTTCCTCCAGAAAATCATAAAAAACATTCAAAGATTCTACCAGCTACTGGCCCCAGCAGATTCTCTCTTAGGTAGTTGAGTTTAGCAATGATACCCCACATTGAATTGCTTTTCCAGTTTTTGAATAGGCCACTTGCCCTGTGCTCTTAACTCTCTGGTTGGTTATTTACTGATATTCTTTGTTTTCTCTTGTGTGCTCAGATTGCCATTTAGAGTCATCTGCTTTCAGCCTGAAGAACTTCCTGTAATATTTCTTGTAATGACAGTCTGCTAGAAACAATTGTTCTTGCAATAGTTTATCTGGAAAAATCTTTATTTTATCTTCATTTCTCAAAGACAGATTTGAAGAAGTAGGATTCTGGGATGAAGGTTTGTTCTGCTCCGAGCAATTTGAAAGGTTGTCCTACGACTGTCTGGTCTCATTTGCTTCTGCTGAGAAGTCAGCTACTAACCTTAGTGGGATTTGCTTGGAAGTAACAAGCCATTTGTCTCTACCTGCTTCTAAGATTTTCTCCTTGTCTTTGACTTCCAGCTTTTTTATTATGACTTTTCTCTTGGGGCTCTCTTTACATTTATCCTTCTTGGAGTTTGCTGAGGATCCTTGTACAGGTTTGTTATTACTTTTAAACAAATTCACAATTTTTTAAAAGCCATCATTTGTTTAAATAATTTTCCTTCCCTGTTCTCCCTCTCCTCTCCTTCTGAGACTCTCATTAGCACCTGCTGTTATGTTTAATGGACCTCACATGTTTCTTTCTTTATTATTCTCTCTGTTTTTCAGCTGACATAATATCTACTCATATATTTTGAAGTTTGCTTATTCTTTCTTCTGCAAGTTCCTCTAATGCATTTGTTTTTATTTTTAATTATCATACTTTTCAACTCCAAAATTTCAATTTGGTTCTTTTTATAATTTTTTTTATTGTAAACAAATGGGATAAGTGTTGTTTCACTGTTTGAACATGGCATAAAGGCATACCATTTGTGCAATCATAAATTTACATAGGGTAATGTTTGATTCATTCTGTTATTTTTCCCTTCCCCCCACCCCCACCCTTCTTTTCCCTCTATACAGAACTTCCTTCCTCCATTGTTGCCCCCCTCCCTAACCCTAACTCTAACCCTAACACTAACCCCTACCCCCCATTATGTGTCATCATCCACTAATTAGCAATATCATTCATACTTTGGTTTTTTGAGATTGGTTTATCTCACTTAGCATGATATTCTCCAATGTCATCCATTTGCCTGCAAATGCCATAATTTTATCATTCTTTATGGCTGAGTAATATTCCATTGTATATATATACAACAGTTTCTTTATCCATTCATCAATTGAAGGACATCTAGGTTGGTTCCACAATCTGACTAATGTGAAATGAACAACTATGAACATTGATGTGGCTGTATCTCTGTAGTATGCGGATTTTAAGTCCTTTGGGTATAGGCCAAGGAGTGGGATAGCTGGGTCAAATGGTGGTTCCATTCCAAGTTTTTTAAGGAGTCTCCACACAGCTTTCCAGAGTGGCTGCACTAATTTGCAGACCCACCCACAATGTATGAGTGTACCTTTCTCCCCACATCCTCGCCAACACCTGTTGTTGCTTGTATTCTTGAAAATCGCCATTCTAATTGGGGTGGGATGGAATCTTAGGGTGGTTTTGATTTGCATTTCTCGTATTACTAGAGATGTTGAACATTTTTCCATATATTTGTTGATTGCTTGTAGATCTTCTTCTGTGAAGTGTCTATTTATTTCCTTAGCCCATTTGTCGATTGGATTATTTGCATTTTTGGTGTAGAGTTGTTTGAGTTCTTTATGAATTCTGGAGATTAGTGCTCTATCTGAAGTATGATTGGCAAAGATTTTCTCCTACTCTGTAGGCTCTTTTTTCGCATTGCTGATAGTTTCCTTTGCTGAGAGAAAGCTTTTTAGTTTGCAGCTATCCCAGTTATTGATTCTTGCTTTTATTTCTTGTGCTATGGGAGTCCTGCTGAGGCACTCTGACCCTAAGCTGGCATGTTGAAGCTCTCGACCTACTTTTTCTTCTATAAGATGCAAGGTCTCTGGTCTCTGGTCTGATTCTGAGGTCCTTAATCCATTTTGAGTTTAGTTTCATGCATGGTGAGAGATATGGGTTTAGTTTTATTCTGTTGCATATGGATTCCCAATTCTCCCAGCACCATTTGTTGAAGAGGCTATCTTTTTTCCATTGCATATTTTTGGCACCTTTGTCTAGTATGAGAAAATTGTATTTATTTGGGTTTGCGTCCATGTCCTTTATTCTGTACCATTGATCCACCTTTCTATTTTGGTACCAATACCATGCTGTTTTTGTTACTATTGCTTTGTAGTAGAGTTGAAGATCTGGTATTGCGATACCCCCTGCTTCACTCTTCTGCCAAAGATTGCTTTAGCTATTCTGGATTTTTTTTCTTCCAGATGAATTTCATAATTGCTTGCTCTATTTCTGTAAGGTACATCAATGGGATTTTAATTGGAATTGCATTGAATCTGTATAGCACTTTTGGTAGTATAGCCATGTTGACAATATTAATTCTTCCTATCCAAGAACATGGGAGATCTTTCCACCTTCTAAGGTTTTCTCTAATTTCTTTCTTTATTGTTCTGTTGTTCTCATTTTAGAGGTCTTTCACCTCTTTTGTGAGATTGATTCCCAAGTACTTTATTTTTTTTTGTTGCTATTATGAATGGGGTAGTTTTCCTAATTTCTCTTTCTGAAGATTCATCAATTATGTATAAAAATGCATTAGATTTATGTGCATTGATCTTATATCCTGCTACTTTACTGAATTCACTTATGAGTTCTAAAAGTTTTCTGGTGGAATTTCCTGGTTCATCTAAGTATATAATCATATCATCAGCAAATAGGGATAGTTTGAATTCTTCTTTTCTATAATTTCTTTGGTCTGTCTAATTGCTCTGGCTAGAATTTCAAGGATGATATTTAAAAGAAGCAGTGAGAGAGGGCATCCCTGTCTTGTTCCTATTTTTAGGGGGAATGCTTTCAGTTTTTCACCATTTAGAATGATATTAGCCATGGGCTTAGCATAGATGGCCTTTACAGTGTTAAGGAATGTTCCCACTATCCCTATTTTTTCTAGTGTTTTGAGCATGAAGGGGTGCTGTATTTTATCAAATGCTTTTTCTGCATCTATTAAATAATCATGTGATTCTTGACTTTAAGTCTATTGATATGGTGAATTACATTTATTGATTTCCTGATGTTCAACCAACCTTGCATCCCTGGGATGAAACCCCCTTGATCTTGGTGCACTATCTTTTTAATATGTTTTTGTTTGCGATTTGTTAAAATTTTGTTTAGAATTTTTATGTTGATGTTCATTAAGGATATTGGTCTGAAATTTTCTTTCCTCGATGTGTCTCTGTCTGGTTTCGGTATCAGGGTATTATTGGCTTCACAGAATGAGTTTGGGAGGATTCCCTCCTCTTCTATTTCATGGAATACTTTGAGGAGTATTGGAATGAGCTCTTCTTTAAAGGTTTTGTAGAACTCGACTGAGAACCCATCTGGTCCCGGAGTTTTCTTTGTTGTTAGGCTTTTGATGACTTCTTCTATTTCATTACTTGAAATTGGTCTATTTAAATTGTGTATGTCCTCCTCATTCAGTTTGGGCAATTCATATGTCTCTAGAAACCTGTTGCTGTCTTTGAAATTTTCTAATTTGTTGGAGTATAGATTTTCAAAATAGCTTCTAATTATGATTTATATTTCAATATGTCTGTTGTGATATTTCCTTGTTCATTCTGATTTTTTGTGATCTGGGTTTTCTCTCGTCTTCTCTTTGTTAGTGTAGTTAAGGTTTATCAATTTTGTTTATTTTTCAAAGAACCAACTATTTATTTTGTCAATTTTTTGTATTGTTTCTTTTGTTTCAATTTTGTTGATTTCAGCTCTGAGTTTAACTATTTCCTGTCTTTTACTACTTTTGGTATTGGTCTGTTCTTCTTTTTCTAGGGCTTTGAGCTGTAGTGTTAGGTCATTAATTTGTTGAGTTTTACTTCTTTTAATAAATGTGCTCCATGAAATAAATTTTTCTCTAAGTACTGTTTTCATAGTGTCCCAGTGATTTTGAAATGATGTTTCTTTGTTCTCATTTACCTCTAAGAATTTTTTAATTCCCTTCCTAATATCTTCTCTTATCCATTCATCATATAATAGCACATTGTTTAATCTCCAGGTGTTGCAGTAGTTTCTGTTTTTTACTCTTTCATTTATTTCTAATTTCAATCCAATATGATCTGATAGAATACAAGGTAGTGTCTCTATCATCTTGTATTTGCTGACATTAGCTTTGTGGCATAATATATGGTCTATTTTAGAGAAGGATCCATGTGTTGCTGAGAAGAAAGTGTATTTGCTCTTGGTTGGATGGTATATTCTATAAATGTCTGTTAATTCTAAATTATTGATAGTGTTATTGAGATCGATGGTTTCTTTGTTCAATTTTTGTTTGGAAGATCTGTTGACTGGTGAGAGAGGTGTGTTAAAATAACCTAGTATTATTGTGTTATGGTCTATTTGGTTTCTAAAATTGAGAAGGATTTGTTTGACATACATGGATGAGCCACTGTTTGGGGCATAGATGTTTATGATTGTTATATCTTGCTGATTTATGCTTCCCTTAAGCAGTATGAAATGTCCTTCTTTATCCCTTCTGACTAACTTTGGCTTGAAGTCCACATTATCTGAAATGAGGATGGATACTCCAGCTTTTTTGCTGAGTCCATGTGCATGGTATGTTTTTCCCCATCCTTTCACCTTTAGTCTATGGGTATCTCTTTCTATGAGGTGAGTCTCTTGCAGGCAACATATTGTTGGATCTTTCTTTTTAATCCAATCTGCCAGTCTATGTCTTTTGATTGATGAATTCAGGCCATTAACATTAAGGGCTATTATTGACATATGATTTGTATTCCCAGTCATTTGGTTCATTTTTTAAATTTTATTTATTTATTAATTTTTTGACGCAACTTGGTTCCTCCTTTATTTGACAGTTCCTTTAGGATAATTCCTCCCTTTGCTGATTTGCTTCTTTGTTTTTTATCTGTTCTTCATGGAATATTTTTTTGAGAATGTTCTGTAATGCTGGTTTTCTTTTTGGAAATTGTTTTAACTTTTGTTTATCATGGAATGATTTTATTTCATCATCAAATTTGAAGGTAAGTTTAGCTGGGTATTAGATTCTTGGTTGGCATCCATTTTCTTTCAGATCTTGAAAAATGTTGTTCCAGTTCCTCTAGCTTTCAGGTTCTGGATTGAAAAATATGCTGGTATCCATATGGGTTTCCCCCTGAATGTAATTTGGTTCTTTTCTCTCACAGCCTTCAAAATTCTGTCCTTATTTTGTATGTTAAGTATTTTCATTACAATGTGTCTTGGTGTGGATCTGCTGTAATTTTGTGTATTTGGAGTCCTATAAGCCTCTTGAACTTGATTTTCCATTTCATTCTTCAGATTTGGGAAAATTTTCTGATATTATTTCATTGAATAGATTGTTCATTCCTTTGGTTTGTTTCTCTAAGCCTTCCTCAATTCCAATAATTCTCAAATTTGGCCTTTTCATGATATCCCATAGTTCTTGGAGATTCTGTTCATGATTTCTTACCATCTTCTCTGTTCAACTTTGTTTTCAAGGTTAAATATTTTGTCTTCAATATCTGAGGTTCTGTCTTCCAGGTTTTCTATCCTATTGGTTATGCTTTCTATGGAGTTCTTAATTTGGTTTATTGTTTCCTTCATTTCAAGGATTTCTGTTTGGATTTTTTTCAATATATCTAAACTTTATTGAAATGATCTTTTGCTTCCTGTATTTGCTCTTTTAACTGTCGATTGGTGCAACCATTCAATGCCTGCATTTGCTCTTTCATCCCATCATTCAATGCCTGCATTTGCTCTTTCATCTCATTGTTTGCCTCCCTGATCATTTTAATTATGTACATTCTGAACTCCCTTTCTGTCATTTCTTCTGCCATGCTGTTGTTGGATTTTATTGATGTAACATCTAGATTTGTTTGGGGCATTTTCTTCCCTTGTTTTCTCATAATGTTCAGGAATCAGTGGATCATTAAGATATTGCAGATTTCCTCTATTGACTTATAATGTCCCTGAAGATTGCTAATATATACCCTCTTATCCTTCAGTAGCCTGAAATCTTGGAGAAAGTTGATAATGCAGTGCTCCACAATGGAAGCTGCCTCTCTAGGGCTGGTGACCCTCAGGTGGGGTATATTCCCTGCTAGTGGGCAGAAGTGCCTCCACTTGTTGACCAATGGTCATCCAAAGGGGATCTAGGCTGCGGGCTGAGGCAAGACCTGTTTGTGCCTTTGTCTCTGGTTACCATCCTTGTGGAAAAACCTCACCCAGCAGGAAAGACTCACCTGGTGGGGAGTTCTCGCTGATCAGTTTCCCTCCTAGAGGTTCCCCTCAATCTACAACTACCACCTGGGCTGGGCTGCTTTCCTCTACAACATCCCCAGGGTCCCGGACCTACCTCCTGGGCCTGGGGGCCTCACCCTTTGCAGATGAGTCTCCTTAGCCTGCCTCTCCTCAGAGAATCTGCCCTCAGTCCTGGAACCTTCGTTCCGCCCCTAAACGTGTCTCTGTACAACTCTTCCACCAAGAATCCGCCTAGAGCGTGGGACCCTGCTCTGCACCTAATCGCCTGGCTATGCAGCCCCTTCTCTGAGCCACCACCTGAAGCCCCATACAATAGCTTCAAGTCCCAGAGACCCGCCACACGTCTCTTCCTGTGGACAGCCACCCGATGTTCCGACGCAGTCACTAGGAATCCAAGCAACTCACCTTGTGTCTCCTCCTCCCGCCTACCGCCTGTAGCCCTAGGCAGTCACTCCAAGTCCAGAGTCCAAGTGACCCGCCCTGTTCCTCCTTCTCCTCAGGGGTAGCCCCCCGGGGTGTTCAGGAGCTGTTGCTCCAAGACCAAGTGACCCACTGCGCTCCTCCTCCAGGCAAGCCACTGGTGTTCAGGAGCGGTCGCTTTGAGTCCAAACAACTCACCACTCGCCTCCTCCTCTGAGCAGCCACCCGGAGCTCTGATGCAGTCACTCCTAGACCAAGTGACTGGCCACATTCCTCCTCTTCCTCCAGGCAGCCCCCCGGTGTTCAGAAGCAGTCACTCTCAGTCTAAACATCTCGCCACACAGCTCCTCCTCTGGCAACCATCTGTAGCTCTGGTGTAGTCCCTCCGAGTCCAAGCGACCCACCGCACTCCTCCTCTTCCTCTCGGCAGCCCCCTGGTGTTCAGAAGCAATCGCTCTGAGTCCAAACAGCTCACCACGCAGCTCCTCCTCAGGCAGCCGCCCGGAGCCCCAGTGGTTGCTCCGAGTCCAAGTGCTGTGCTGAGCAGCCATATAATTTGTTTTTTTGTTGATATTCTCTATTTGATGAAACATTTGGTGCTCCTTTACCTCATTAAGGAACATGATTTATTGGCTACTTTGAGGTCTTTCTTAAATAATCTGCATGATTTTAGGTCACTGTCACAAGCACTTTTCTTTTTTTCATTTTTTTATTTTTTTAAGTGCTAACTGTTTATTAAATAATGAAAGCTACCAATTCAGGTCAAAATAAAAAGTGTAGACATCATTATTCAAAGATCTATATTATCCATAGAATTCTCAAAAACCACCATCATGTATAAAAGATGGTTGAGTGGGTTTATTTTAAAAAAAATATTTGTTCTTATTATTTATACATGACAGTAGAATGCACTCTGTAGCCTGCTTTGTTTTCAGATTCCAGATGGTATTTTCCTATTTCTTTGCCTGCCTCAGTTTTCTTTTGGAAGTTGGATAATTCAGGAAATATAATATAGCGATTCTTGGTGTTGTTACCCAGTCACTGGGGAGCTTATTGGTTGCTTACTTACTTGGTGGCTGGTAAAATATTTAGTGAAGATTTTTTTTTCTAACAGAAAGTCTCTGGTGTTGCTTCTCAGGAGTGATAATTTTAATCATGCCCACAGACAACCTAAGATGACAGATTTTAGGCAGAGTGAGTTGCCTTTGACTTTGACCAGTTATCAAATTCTACTAATTGCCTGCTGGCTACTCTATTGTTTCCAATAATGCCCTGAGGCAAATCTTGCTTCACTAACAATTCAAATTTTAACTACTTTGAAGGATGGTTTCTAAAGCCAGTGTAGGATTTTTTTTCTGACCTCAGGAGGGCTACATTGAGGGGAGACCCCTGAGTCCAAGTCTCCAGAGATGGGCATGGGGGCAATCTCCCACTCTGCCACACAAACCCAACCTTGCACCTCTAAATATATAACCATCACCTCAAGGGCAGTTTGGAGGCCTCATGTTCTCACAGTGCCCAGCCAAACAGTCTCCAGTCCACAAGCAGAGGCTGGGAAGGAAAAAGCACCTTCACCCTGTACTGTTTTCATTTTAACATGAAGCAACAGGCAGTCCTCCTGGGTGAAAGTCTTCAGCCCATCATGTCTCTGCCCCAGCATTCTGCAGTGGAGTCACTGCCTGACTGAGCTGGGAGGATGAACAGAAAGCAGCCTTGATTTAATTTGATTTAGACTTCACAGACATTCATCATTCTTATTAAATCTTTTAGGTTTTCTTGAATAGATGTCTCATTTGGAGTTATTTATATTTAGAACCATTTCCAGAGGATTTATTTTTTTGTTTTAGTTATATATGACAGCAGAATGCATTTTAACTCACTGAGCAAAACTGGAGGACAACTTTTTATTTCTCTGGTTATACATGATGCAGATTCACACTAATCATGCAATCATACACATATATAAGGTGATAATGTTAGTTTCATTTCACCATCTTTTCCATACCCAAATCCCCTCCCCACTCACTCCCCTCTGCACAATCCAAAGTTCTTCCATTCTTCCCTTTTTCCCCACATTATGTATCAGCATCCATGTATCAGAGAAAACATTAGACATTTCTTTATTTCTTTTTTGGGATTGGCTTATTTCACTTAGCATGATATTCTCCAACTCCATCCATTTACCAGCAAATACCATAATTTCATTCTTTGTTAAAGCTGATTAATATTCCATTGTGTATATATACCATAGCCTCTTTATCCTTTTATCTATCAAAGGGAATCTAGGTTGGTTCCACAGTATAGCTATTGTGAATTTAGCTGCTATAAACATGATGTGGCTGTGTCACATCATTGATATGACTGACTTAAAATCCTTTGGGTATAACCTGAGGAGTGGGATAGCTGGGTCAAATGGTTGTTTCATTCCAAGTTTCCTAAGAAATCTCTGTTCTGCTTTCCAGAGGGGTTGCACCAATTTTCACTCCCACAAGGAATGTATGAGTGTACCTTTTCCACAAAATCCTCACCAATATGTATTTTTGCTTATATTCTTGATAATTGCCATTCTGACTGGAGTAAGTTGAAATATTAGAGTAGTTTTGATTTGCATTCTCTAATTTCTAGAGATGTTGAACATTTTTTCATATATTTGTTGATCAATTGTATATCTTCTTCTGAGAAGTGTCTGCTCAGTTCCTTAGCCCATTTAACATAATTTAAACTTCACAGACTCATGTTTCTTACTGAATCTTTGTAGGTTTTCTTGAATACGTATCTCATTTGGGAGATATTTATACTTAGAACCATTTCCAGAGGTTTCAATTTTTTGAAAAATAATTTTCACCAATTTCACTAAGGAGTGGGTCATGTTAAAATGGATAATCATTGTTTCTTTAATACTTATGTCTTAACAAGTTACTCTACTGATTTTTCAGTAGTAATAACATTAACAAGAAAATCAGTCCATTTGTTTGAGATTAAATATATGAAATTGACAATATGTACTCATTTTCCTCTACTAAGAGCTATTTCCTATAACTTACCCAGTCCTTGTTAGCTGCGGGCATCTGGAATTCCATCCTGTGATTGACAAAGATCCTCTGGAGGATTATTGCAAAGGCTCATCCTAAAAGGAATTACCAGATGTTTTGCTCTGGAGCATGGTGTTTTTTCTGCTGTGTTTTTCTGATAATATATTACTCATTTCAGTCTGAATGGATTGCTTAAGAGGATGAGGGGACTACAACAAAAATTCCAGAAAATATTACCTACAATCTGAAAAACAATGGGTCTTTACCACTAACAAAATTAAAAATAATTTTACAACCATGCAATGAGTCCCTGAAAGCCTCTGGAGAAAATAGTTATAGATCTGCCTTTGTCTCCAACAGGCTGGTTAAATTCTAATGATGGTGGTGGGGTAAAAGAATAAGGTTTCACAACATTCCTTCCTTCCTACAAAGAACAGGTCACCCCTATAATAAACATTGGTGCACAATGCTCTGTTTTGGCAAAAAAGAGCTACATAAGACAAGGTAATTTATTCAGTAAAAAAACTTGGCCACGAGAACCATTGCGACCGCTGCCCTCCTGTAGCCCTTAACTCAGCAATTTAGATATTAACCAGATGGACCTAGTAGAGATGGCCACATGAGATTACTTGTCTATCGCTTTAACCATGAGAATAATAAGAATAGTCTTAGGTCACATAGAGTTAGATATTAAGGAAATAACATTAGCTCATTGACATAGTTAGATATTCTTAAAATAACTGTGATTAGGTAAGGATAATCTGTAAGGTTACTGTTTTCTCATAATTTTTCTGTTTCTTGTTAAAAACAATTTCTGCCTATGCTTTGGAAACTTCTTTAATATTAACCACAAGACTGCCATTATAGCCTGAAGAGAAATGCATATAAACCCAGCCTTCCCCAGAATAAAGTGGAGTGATTGCACCAGAACTAGAGTCTGTGTCTTTCAATTCTCCACCCATCGCCGATGCTGTCTCCCTGCACCCTGTTACCAGTGTGGAACCCATGGACTCCTGCTAGGGCTGGAACCCTGGCAAGTGTGGAATGTTATATTCATTATTTCCCACAACTCAATGATTTAGGACTATTGCTGTCCCTGTTTTACAGGTGGGACAACATTTACAAAGAGATTTAATGATTTACCAAGGGACTGAGAGTTCACATGTGGAGAAGCTGGGATCCAAATCCATGTACCAGGCTTTAAAGCAGAAGTTCTTAATCAATACAATGTAAAAATTCAAACCAATAGTATTACAATGAATAATTTTAGGCTTTTATTGAGATGAAAAAATATAATTTACAAACAATAATATATGGGTTTCTTTTCTTCTTTCCTTTTCAATACTGTTACTACAACTCACCATGACTAATTGTATTGGATAGAAATCCTGAAACACTTTATGCAGCACTGGGGATAGAACAATCATCAAGTCATTCATTACCTCTGTGGTGATGGATCAGCTCTGTCTCAAACCTGGAGGTGGTCAGATGAGTACACATGGGATCAAGATGTACAGAACTAGTCACATATACATATACAAATGAGTGTTAAAACTGGTGCAACTCAGCAGTGTGTAGTTGTAGAAACAGCATTGAATGAACATAAGTTTCTAGAACTTGATATGACTCTATAGTGATACAAGATGCAACTACTGGTAAAAACTGGGTATTATTTTTGCATCATGAGAGTTTACATTTTAAGATAAATCATAGCACAAAAAGTGCATATGCATATATATTTCTGAATATTAACACTAATGCTCCAGGAGTTTACTTCCAAGCACAATTTTGGTTTAAAATATATATTACCTAAGGAGTAATACTCTCACATAACAGAGGAACTGAACTGAAAGACAAAGATGTCACAGAATCTACCTAAGTTAATTTGGTATGATTCATGAAATGGATAAAAAATATTTCAAAGACAACATTCAGCAAGGGTCGGGAACTTTAATGCAAGGAGCAGGATTGGTAAGTTGTAAATTTTTCACCTCCAAGGCAACAATAAAGCCAATGGATTTCACAATTGGAAGGCTCACATAACTTGATAACTACAGCTACTCTCCAGTCACTAGCTTCTATAAAGCACACTAGGAGATTTTGCCTTCCTGGAAGAGTAATAGCCAACCACAGAAAGGCATAGTCTCTTCATTTTGGTTTGATTACATTATTTAGACTAGCAGATAAACTGGATACCTAGTTTACATCAGGCAGATGAAGTCCATACCCCAAATGAGACATATTGTCCTGAAACACTAGAGATGAAGACAAATATATACATGGGGAAGGATGTATTATGATAAGTGCTATGAAGGAAATCAAAGCATAGCAAGGGGCTCAGTATAACTCTAAAATGGGAGTGGGGATCCTGGATAGTGAGGACCTTTCCCTGGAGATGAACTGGATCAAGGAATGGGTAACGACTCCAAAACATCAGGAACACCACTTAAACAGGTGTTCAGTAGGAGGAACACTAAAGCTGGAAAAATTGGGAAGCTATTAACAAAGGAAGTGAGAGATGGCAATGATTTGAGATGTCCAGTAAGACCACTTTGGATGCACGTATCAGAATGTACAATAATGGTTTCTAATCAATAGTGTTTTATAAGTTACACAGACTGCATCTAGAGGAAGTAACTGCACGTTTAGGCATCTCCACAGCCCACTCAAAGACACAGTTCTCCAGGCAATAATATCATGCATGATTCTTTTTGCCAGGCCACTCTGTGCACCTCTTAACATTTGGGTTCCATACACACAGTGGTGATCTAAAATCTCCCATGTTCTTCTCCTGTAATATCTATTTACAATGACCACTATACACCAAGAAGTAAGCACAGAACTGGTACAGCTTAATCATTCCTTAAATATCACCTACCACAATTTTAACTGAAGTTGCTTTGAGATGTTAGGCTATTGTGACACTATACACTGGTTGTAGTAAAGTAAAATGAGCCTGAAACATGACTGCAGTTGAATGAGCCTCCCATATTCTCTGGGGCTGCCTGTCCTCTCCCTGTGACTAAGTTAAAAGTACATTCTGCTTTGGTAGTTGAAGCTATGCACATTGAAGGCCACACATTGATGGTGAGGGACTGTGGCATGGAGGAAGTCTGAATGTTTAGGGTTCAAAGATCCAGGTTGACTAAGAGAAAAGTGCTCTCAGTCAGAGGGCATGGTTACAGAGGCTGTCTCAAACCCACATGGAGAGTCAAAAGTTTCCCAGCTCCAATGTCCTCTTACCACCTCCAGGCAAAAATCTAAAAGAGGAACTTTTTCATACTACCTCTCACATGAGTCCCTCACCTTGCTTCTATGTGAAGTCCTTCAACAGGTGGGTCTGATGCTTCAGTATTTCTCTCCCCTTGAGGAACCTGAGACCTATCACATTCCAGAACATAGCCTTTTTGATGCACAACATGCACTGATACAGGAAAATTCTGTACATGCAAGTCCATGCCCATCAGTAAGCAGAAGTCACATCATCTCAAGTATCAATTGTTTTGAAGAGGAGTCATCTTGTAGAAAATCAATCTCAAAATGTTCCAGTTCCTTTTTACTTTGCAACAAATTTATTCCTAGTGTATTTCTCCAAGGATTCCTAGTGTTTTTAATGAAGGGATTTGATTAAAATCCCTCTGGAGTTTAACCAAAAGAGCACTGACATTGAAGGGTAGGGAAAAACAATTTCTCCACACCCTTAGGTTCTCTGGGTGAGTCTGTAAATGAACTAACAGGTATTATGGCAGGACAAAAAACAACATACAATTTTATTATTTTTTAATATTTTTAATTTGTCAGTGGATCTTTATTTTATTTATTTATATGTGGTGCCGAGAATTGAACCCAGTGTTCCACCCATGCTAACCAATTGCACTACCACTGAGCTACACCTCCAGCACACAATTTTACTTCATAGTAAATGTTTTAACTGGAAAGAGTTGGGGTGGGGACTTCATAGGAAGAAAGTCCACAAAAGAAATAGCTTTGCTTGGAAGATTTTTATACCAGTTGGGAAAAGGATGAAATTTTTAAGAAGAGATGACAAGACACAAGAAAGTCACTGAATTTCTAGAGTAGGAAGCTGTGGGAAGGCAGCTGTGCAGAGCAACTAATGGTAACTGAGGCTCAGTCCCAATGGTTTGGTGTATCCTGTGCCATTCTGCCCCAGTAGCAAGGTTGACAGTTGTCATCTGGGAATTCCCCACAAAGGAAGTGAGAGTTGGAAGAACTCCTTCCAAGGACACTTGTGATGTTTTCAGTAGCTGGGGAGGGATAAGAGTTCATCCCCTCTTCTTCCCAATTGCTTTCAACTAGAAATTATCTATTTTCCAGAGTGGCCCATTCTGATTTCTTGCCATGAACTTTTACAGAGATATAGAAGGTTGAAGAAGCAGAGGAAGAAAGAAGAAAACTAATGGGAAAAAAGGGGATAAAAACATAAATAATCGGATATACGAAGACAAAATTAAAATTTCCCCACCATTTAGGCCTCTGTTCTTTCTATTTCAAGCATTATGAAATCAATAAAAGCAGAACATACATGTACAGAACAGTAGTAGCTCACAAGCTGCAGATAAGAAATTGCACAGCACATTGAGATTATAGCTGATAGATTGTGTGAGAATGTGTTTGTGCATCTGTGGGAGAAGTCATTTATTTATTGTTCTTTGGGTCTGTCTTGTGGTTGGGAGTTGATCTGCTCCCTGTGTGTGCAACCCATAAATACAGTAACCATTGAGCATGTATAGTGTCAGAAGCATCACTTGTTTTTATGAGATCATGGTGCATGATATGAATATTAAACAGATCATGTTAACATGAGCTTTTGGTGGTTTAAGTGGAGAGATTGCATTATTGCTGAGGAGTCAAGGCCAGGTTTATGAATGGGGAAGACCTCTAGAGAAGGAGGTTTCTGAGTTGGAAATTAGTGGGTGCAGAGAATTCATGACATGGTGGTAGTAGCAGTGGAGGGCATAATGATGTTCATAAGCACAGAGTTTTAATAGGGGACAGGGAAAATTAAGAGGAACCTCTGGTCCAAGGGGGTAGGCTAGGGAGGGAGAACAGTGGAAGAGGAAAGAGGAGGCAGTTGAGAAACCCAAGGAATAATGAGATATGTCTGTCTTCTGATGACTGGATTTTCTTCCTTGTGATGGCTGAGGTGATCCAGCATCAGTGCAGAGTAATTCCTTGGCCCTTTCCTTGGATGAGAAATGACCTCTCCACTTTATTTTTACTTTGATGAATTTCCAGGGTCTGTCCCAGTGTGACTCATTTACGACCTCTCTGCCCACATGCTCAGCCCTGAAAACCTCTGATGTCTGCCTCCATTGTCCTGACATGCCACTATTTGAGAAGTTCCAAGGTCACATGCTGCATTGCTGACTACTGGGAATATTTTCTTCCAGAGCACTGATAAAAACATCACCAGTGCTACTCACTGAACCTGGAAGCTGATACTATTCTTGTCAGTATTGCCTCTGTCTCCTCACTTCCATACAGAATCTTCTTTTTCATTTGAACAATCCACACTGTCCACC
Organism: Sciurus carolinensis; assembly: GCF_902686445.1. Classification (NCBI taxonomy): domain Eukaryota; kingdom Metazoa; phylum Chordata; class Mammalia; order Rodentia; family Sciuridae; genus Sciurus; species Sciurus carolinensis. The sequence continues at coordinate 2,622,322 of NW_025920105.1, read as the reverse complement.
CCATACTATGCTATGGGTTTCAAAATATTTTTTTTTATAAGAACTAAGGGCGAAGGGCTCTTTGAACATCTAACATGCTACTTCCATGTGTTTCTTCCTTCTTGAAAATAGACTGGTTTACTTCCTACAAGATCCATCACCAGGCCTGATTTTTCCACCCAGATAATGGCACTTTCTCCCCTATTTCATTTTCTTGGTGGTTGAATGACTATATTTCTTATTATGAGTCTCCATCTTGCCCAGAACACAGTGTTATTCACTTGACTCTTCTCAGGGTCCTTGCTGGACAACTTCCCCCAAAACTTACTTTTACCAATGTGCTTTACCTTTAGACAATATGAAGAGAATCAAGGTGTCATAGGCAAGTGTTTCATTGTTTCTTTTTTCTTTCTTTTTTGTAAACTTTCTTTTAACAGATGAACGTTTTTGTTCCACAAAGTGTTATGAGGATATTCATTTATTCAATAATAATTATTTTAGGTCTATCCTGTGCCATTTCATATTCTAGGTCCTTGGAAACTATCAAAGGACAAAAGTTTGCAGTTTGTGGAGCTGACAAGTAATTGCAGGGAGGTAGAAAGAAGAAGACAGAAAGAGCAATAAACATAATTAGTGAATTATATTGTATATTCAAGGGTGATAAGTGTGATGGCACCAAGGAGAGTAGGTCAAGGAAGACAGGGTATCCCCACTGTGAAGGTGGCATTTGAGCAAAGATGTGAGAGAGGTGAGGGTTTGTGCTGTGGAGATTAGTGGAGGAAAGTGCTTCAGATAGCAGGAATAGGTCTATCAATTGATGAGGCCTGGAAGGGTCCAGCAACACCAAAGATTGGTGAAACAGGGTGAGGTCTACAGTTCTGCAGGGTGGAGGACCTTCCAGGCTATAAGAACCTTGGTCTCTGGTGTGTCATGGTAGTAACTTAAGCAGGTGACTGCCATGATCCATGTGATGTTTTAAGAGGTCTACCATTTAGCCAGGAACAATGGCAGATGCCTGTAATTCCAATAGGTTGGGAAGCAGAGGCAGGAAGATCTCAAGTTCAGAGCCAGTCTCAGCAATTTAGTGAGACTCTGAGCAACTTAGCAAGACCCTGTCTCAAAATTAAAAAAATAAATAAAAAGGGTTACGGATGTTTCTCAGTGGTTATGCACCCCTGGTTCAATCCTATTACAAAAGAAGTCTACCATGTAAACAATAAAATAGACAAGTCAATCTACTTGAAGGGGAGAGGAAGAGGCAGCCTATCAATGGGCTGATCCTTTACCCCAGAGTATCTGCAAGGTCCAATGTCAAATCTCCAAGAACATAAAATATGTGTGTTTTAAAACATAGACTTCATTATTGTTTAGGAGTGGCAAGTCCAAAAGTTCAGAGGAAGCTGCCACTGAAGAGGTAGCTTGTTATGTTCTCTTCCCAGTTAAAGGGAACACCACATGGCATGAGTGCCACATGGGGGTTGAAGAACTGGGGTCAGTCAGAGACAGAGGAAGGGAGAGGAAAATGTGAGCAAGAGCCCTTAGTGTGCTTTCCATGAGAAGGAATAGGTAGGGTGGGGTAGACAGGTTTAGGGTTGACTGACTTAAATAATTTTAGTAGGCTCTGGTACACAGTGCTGACCCTTATAATATGCTGTCTGATCCAAGGGGAATTAGGACAGGTGAATGAAGGCCCAGGGAGTATGATCTCAGTAAAGGAGGCTGTTGAGGGCATGGGCTCTGCCTTGGCCAGCTCACATTTGAAAAGCCTACTTAGAATTGTTTGACATCTATAGGGATTATCTATGTCTGGGGTTGGAAAAAAGTCCCTACTGGATCAGTAAGACCCAAAGATAACAAAGCAACAATGATACAGAATAAGAAGATATGATTAATGCACAGTGGTTTTTATTAGTGCCACACAGGTCACTTGAGATCCAGAGTAACCCTTGACCAGCCAGTTCAGGATAAGGGGGAGCAGGAGAGTCTAACACTCAGGCAGTGCTGAGATCCACACCTCACAACTCTGCCCTCCCCAAAGACAGAGTCCATAGGAGAAAGTATAGAGTGGAAACCCCACTGAGCCACCACTAACCCTCAAATCTGGACCAGGTCAATTTCCCTCCATGAGTCTTAGCTTCAGACTCTGTGAAATGAGGACTATGTTTTGACTTACACCTTGCCAAAAAGTATGAAAAAATATTGTTCTTTTTATTTTGCAGATTTCTTTACCCAAGAGTGTTTAAGATCAGTTCAGAAACAAGGCTTTGGGTGATATCTTCACCTCCCTTCTCATTTAATTTTGCATGCTTGGCACTGGTGTACTTGGGCCATTCTTCCAGAAGATGCTGGAAGTTTCTTAAAAGCAACCAGTGGCCATTCATCAATTTAACTATGGTAAAAAGCAAACAGTTCCTGCATTCCTACCACATATCACATAGTTTAAATGTCAGAGAAAAAGACCAGAATAAGTCCCTGTCTTCAAAGAACTTGCAGTTTAGAGGCAAATACACACAGAGAAACAATGAATTGTAATACAAATAATTTTTCTGCTATCCCAGTCCAATTAAGATTATATCACAAGAGCTTAAAAAGACCCATCATTTGCTGGGCACAGTGGTACATGCCCATAATTCCAGCAGCTCAGAAAGCTGAGGTAGAGAATTGCAAGTTCAAAGTCAGACTTGGCAAAAGTGAGGTTCTAAGCAACTCAGTGAGACCCTATCTCTAAATAAAATACAAAGTAGGGCTGGAGATGTGGGTCCATGATTGAGTGCCCCTGAGTTAAATCCCTGGTGTCCCCCCCAAAAATGATTACAGTTGAGTTTGTAAACATAAAATAAGAGAAAACCAGGAAATATTCAATACAGGTTAATGAAACTTCTGTTAGAAGGGAGAAAACCCTGTAACCTCCTTATGCAAATAACTGGGAAACAGTATGACCCATCCAGTGAGGAATTTGTTGGACAGAGAGCAGACAGTTAAGCAAAGTCAGATTACATATCCCAACCCAGGAGCTTGAATAACAAGATGACTCAGATGGAGATCTAAACAGAGCTGGCATCTCAGAGACCTGGTAGCAAAGGAACAATCGATGAGACAGACTTCTAGATCATATAATACAAAAAGAAGAGGGGCAGGTGAATGGATGGCAGATGCCATCCTGAAGAGGGATGACATAAATAGCAGGGGGGCATCCAGAAACACCCAACAGAAGGAAAGGTTAAGGAATCTCAGGAGTGAAAATTTAATTTCAAGAAATAAAAAGGCTTTGCTAACAATCATCAGTCACACTGCCAGCCTCAGCTTGATATGACAGATAGAAATATTAACTGTATTACCAAAGTGATCAAATGTGTCTTGGTATTGATGGAAAACCTATTACCCACTACATAGGCTTGGGTAGACCACATATCTCATTGAATAGAAAGTCAAGGCCAAATGGCATTGATTGATTTTTTTTTAAATTCATACTTATGGAAAAGTTGAAATAACAGTACAATGAGCACACATAGACCTTTCTCCTTTTTATGAGAGAAGTGATGACTTAGGGGAGGGGAATTCAACTCAGTATGACTGGGATTCTTTGAAAAGTATTCCAACATGAGCTACACAAGGCATAGACAGAGGCTTATTTAGGAAGCAGATAAACATTGAAAGGAGAATGCTAACTATCTTTAGAGAGAGAAGACCAGCCTTGGTTTAAGACTCCAGTCTTTGTAGTTGGACTGTAGTTAGACTGAACTGGAGGTAGAGCCAGGGTGGAGCTGCATAATTCCACAGCAGTTTTTCCTGCACATGCTCATTTCCCTCACTTCACAAAAGCATAGGCCAAGGACATATCCCTGAGAGCATTTTGCATCTCAATGACTCATGTGTGTTTCCTTTGCGATTCTGTATCTCTTTCTCTTTATTTTCAATTCCTATCTTACCCTAATGTTAACCTCTGCCAGCATGACACTTTCTCCCTTCCTCTCCCCTCTCTTTCTGACCATCTATCTCATTCGTAATTATTTTCATCATGCCTATTCTAAAATAAAGGACATTTTTACAGTAGTATTATTGTTCACATTTTAATGATAATAACTACTGTACCAATGGCATGCCTTAAGAATTTCCATTAATTCACCTACCTAAGGCATTCCCTCTTTTGCTCCAGCATGCTTTGATGTGTACCAAGATCCACTCAAGGCATTCCTGTGGTATTTGTCTTGGGACAGAATGGACCCTCCTCTTTTTCCTGACTTGGTTTTAAGGACTCAATTGTTTTATGCATCAGGGGTCAGTTGTCTCAGATAATGCTCCTTTTTCTGAGTTTCTGATGACTTCCTCACAAATAGACTCCAACTAAACACTTTGGCAAGAACACGGGATGTGGGCTCTTGGCACATCACAGGAGTGAGGTGTGGGAGCACTCTCATCCAGGTGTCCCACTATTGGTAAAGTCCTGTTTGAAAATTGGTTAAGGAGGTATAAAGGGTACAAGTGATGGGGTGCCTATTTTCTACAATAAGCAAATCAGGACCCTAGTGTGCTAGTAAAAAATTACTGAGTCAAGAAGTCATGGAGGAAAGTCACCAAAAGGTCAACCAAATAATACTAACAAAAGTACCTACTGAGTACTTACTGTCTCTAAGACAAATGACAGATTTCTCCATGGAATATCTCACTTAATCTTCCTAAGTGCCCAGCAAGGAAGGTATTACATCCCCTATTTTACTAATAAGGCTCAGAGAGGTAACAGTGATTAGGCCTTGGTAACACAGTGAGTTAAAGGACCAGCTAGGATTCAAATAGCAATCTGACTACAAATGCTTATGTTACTAGGTGGTCAGACCACCTTCTAACCACAGAACAAGTTCAGCATTTGGGTAAAAATCACATGCCCAAGATTAACTTACTTGGCTATCTGTTTCATTTAAAAGGATAATACAGTCAAAATATGCTTTAGAAAGTCATGAGAAGGGAATTATAAAGAGCACATAACTTCAAAAACAATATTGCATTAAGACAACAGATGAACAATGCATCATTAGAGATTGGATGTGCTTTTATGAGTCTCTTTTACACTTTCAGCCTCAATTTTCTTTTTAATATGCCAGGGAGGCCAGGAGGGAATGACCATCTTAAGTCTTAGAGCATAGAAAGAATGTAGGAGAGATACAGACTGCTGTTCCACAGTTCAGAAATTCAGAAGTGGTTATCAGCTACAAGTTTGATTTGGAGTCACCAGGAACCATCCCCTTGATAGCTGTCTGTTTTGTGAAATGCTGACTCACAGGCTCTACTCAGCACTCAGTGACTTTGTACAACAGCCTTCTTATAAGCCCTCTGCAGAGATTCAGTTATATGGATGTTTTTATGAGAATGGTACGATTATGGCCAAATTGAAGTGGTGATGGGGGACAAAAAAGGAAGTGTATTAGGGGTGGGCAAAATTGCTGTTTTTGTCCAAATGTATTTCAGTTGATCACCTGGAGTGAATGAGAAAAAGAATCAGGACAAACAGGTAGCAGAAACCCTGCTTGGCTCCAGGGATTACAGACCCAAGATTCTGATTCAAAGAAGGAACCTCTGATAAGAACAAGAGGCTCAAGTGACCTGACCCTCTGTCTTCTAATCATCTAGTGACTTGAAGGAATCTAAAAAATTTAACAACATCTGCTCAACAAATGCTAGCCCAGATGGGTTTAGAATGTACTCCAGAAAATTTGGTTACAGCTCTGTGTGCCAAACTTAACCAAAATCCTATAATTAAACTGGTTATTATTGTGTTATTTTTCTGTTATTGTATCCCAGGTGATGGTGCCTCCATACTTATCAGAAATTGTTAATTTTTCTGAAATTTGTATCATCAAGCTATTCTTGATAATGGGCTGCTATTGATTATTTGTTGTTTTTACATCATATAGGATGGAAAGATTTTAACAATATGTGTTGTTTTAATTTAATTAATAATAATAACCACAATCACAAGGAATTTGATCATCTTAAAACATTGTAAAGAAGGTGTAAAAAGGTGATGGAGATTGGGATTTACTTGGTTGGTTAACCTCATGTCTGCCAAATTTTACATTGACCAAACAGCTTTTCATTGGAGAATGTTTAATGATACATGCTTTATTATGCTGTGCTTGTATTTGCCAATGCTTGCTTTGCTTTCTCCATCCATCTTTCTTAAAGTAAAGACAAATCACATGTATTGTAAAGGCCATAAAAAACAAAAAAATGGGGTCATAGGGATTTCAGGTCAGTCAATATACAGAGGAGCAAAAGTCATTTGAGTTGAGCAATCTAATCTCCTCAGGACAAAGGCACTCTGTGTGAATGGCTTAGAAATGCTTTGCAAATCCTCTGTCCTTGAGCCTGGGGACATTATCTTATTATAATAACCTTTGGTACTAGTGGACTCTAAAAAACAAGAAAGTTTTGTGATCTGCACATGGGCAAAGCTAACTATACTATGTAACGTAGGTAACTTGATATGACCCTGAAATGGATAAAAAACTGGACTGGTTTTTCCATGAGAGTCACTTCTTACTCATTGCCATTCTGAGTATTTAACTCTTTATTAGCTCTCCCTTTAACCCTTATAGCTGGACCCCAATTAACCTTTACAAAAATTCTGAAAAAAAGAGATGTCTTTGAAATGAGGAAAACAATAAACCAAATAAACTCAATGGAAAGCATCACCAACAGACTCAATCACTTGGAAGACAGAACTGTAGAAAACGAAGACAAAATATTTAATCTTGAAAATAAAGTTGATCAAACAGAGAAGATGGTAAGAAATCATGAATGGAATATCCAAGAAATGTGGGATACCATGAAAACACCAAATTTAAAAATTATTGTGATTGAGGAAGGTATAGAGATACAACCCAATGGATTGAATAAACTTTTCAATGAAATAATATCCAAAAATTACCCAAAACTAAAGGATTAAATGGAAAATCAAATATGAGAGACATACAGAACACCAAATGTGCAAAAATGCAAGAGATCCACACCAAGGCATATTATAATGAAAATGCTTAACATTCAAATAAAATAGAATTTTAAAGACTGCAAGAGAAAAGCATCAGATTACATAAAGGGGTAAACCAATACAGATATCATCAGATTCCTCACCCAGACCCTAAATGCTAGAAGGGCCTGGAATGACTTTTTTCAAATCCTTAAAGACATTGTTGCCAAAAAAGAATTTTATACCCAACAAATCTAACTTTCAGATTGCAGAATGAAATAAAATCCTCCCATGATAAACAAATGTTAAAATAATTTGCAAATAGCAAGTGGAAAACCTGTGCTAGAGAACATTCTCAGCAAACAATTTTATAAGTAGGAAATGAAAACAACAGTTTAAGTCAGCAAATGGAGGAAGTACCCTAAATGTAAAGCCAAAAAAAAAAAGGAAAACCAAGTCACATTAAAAACTACAAATAAATCAAAATCACCAGAACTAGAAATCATATATCAATAATAACCTTGAATGTTAATGACCTAAGCTCATCAATCAAAAGGTATAGACTGGCACATTGGATTAAAAAGAAAGAGCCAACAATATGCTGCCTTCAAGAGACTCATCTCAGAAAAAGACATCCACATACTAAAGGTTAAAGGATGGGAAAAATCATACCATGTACAAGGACTCAGAAAAAAATGGGTATTACTCAGGAAAAGTGGACTTCAAGTCAAAGTTTTTGGAAGGGATGAAGAACATTTACTGGTGAAGGGATCCATCATTCAGGAAGACATAACAATTGTAAATATTTATGCTCCGAATAACAGCACATCTATGTACCTCAAAGAAATTCTTCTCAACTACAGGAACCAAGTAGACCACAACACAATAATTCTGGGTGACCTCAACACACTGCTCTCACCGCTGGATAGATATTAGAAACAAATACTGAACAAAGAAATCATACAACCCAATAACACAATCAATAACTTAACCTAACACACATATATAAAATATTTCATCCATCAATGAGAAAATATGTTTTATTCTCAGCAGCACATAAATCCTTCTCTAAAATAGAACATATTTTATTCCACAAAGCAGCCCTTAGTAAATCCAAAAAATAGAAATACTACCTTGTGTTCCATCAGACCATAATGAAATAAAATTAGAAATCAATGACTAAATAAAATACAGAAACTACCCTAACACCTGGAGACTAAATAATATGCTACTTAATGTAGCATGGATAACAGAATATATAAGGGAGGAGATAAAAAAATTATTAGGAGTAAATGAGAATGACAACACATCAAAATCTCTGGGACATTTTGAAAGCAGTACTAAGAAAGAGGGAAATTTATTGCATGAAGTGCATTAAGGGAAAGAATAAAAAGTCCACAACTAAATGACCTAACACTACATCTCAAAGCCCTACAAAAAGAAGAGAAGACCAACACCAAAAGTAGTAGAAGACAGGAAATAATTAAAATTAGAGCTGAAATCAATGAAATTGAAACTAAAGAAACAACTCAAAAAATCAACAAAACAAAAAGTTGTTTCTTTGAAAAAGTAAGCAAAATAGATAAACAGTCATAGTAATGAGCAGAAGGAGATAGAAAATTTAAATTACAAAATTCATGATGAAAAAGGAAAATCATGACAAACATCATTGAAATATATAACATAATTAGAAGCTACTTTGGAAATCTATATTCCAAAAAATAGAAATTTTGAAGTAATCAAAAAATTTCTAGAGACATATGATACTCCCATATAGAATCAAGAGTATATAAGCAATTTAAACAGATCAATTTCAAACAATGAAATAGAAGAAGCCATCAAAAAGCTTATAAACCAAGAAAAGCCTGGAATCACACAGATTCTCAGCTGAGTTCTACAAGACTTTCAAAGAAGAACTTATACCAATACTTCCCAAAGTATTCCATGAAATATGCAGGGAACTCTTCCAAATTCATTCTATGAAACCAGTATCACCCTGACACCAAAACCAGAAAAGCATGCATCAAGGAAAGAAAACTTTAGACCATCATCCCTGGTGAATATAGATACAAAAATCCATTTTAAATTGACATTTAAATATTTTTGCTAGTCTTATAACCTGAATTAATGCAGCTTAAAAATGCATAGAACATTTGTGAACATTTGTGGTCTCAGCATAGTTTTTCAATGTGCTATATGCATATTGACTCTACTAAATTTTAAGATTCATCATGAGTAAATTTTAAGTAGTATTGAGAGCACATAGAGCAGGTAGGCATATAATGTTTCATGCATGTGACAGTTGTTTTTACAAGTCAAAGTAGTAATACACAGATAATGATATAAAATAAAGAGCTCGTTAAAGTGAATGAATTAAAATGTAAATTCAGTCACATATTTAGAACAAGGCTACATATTCAAAATGAAAATACCCCTAAGAATGTTATAATTACCAGAAAGGAGCTTACATGATTGGCTGCCAGTGTGTCATGACACATAGATTACCTGGCAAGCCTTCCTTCACTGTGCCAGAGATTCTGCTGTACAGATTTGTGGCAGCAGGTAAAATATGGTCACTTTCACCCATTGCATTGCATATGGATGCTTGTGCTCTGAGGGAGATAAAGGCATAGTGGAAAGGAATGTGCATTTTAAGTCACAAGTCATGGGTTGTAAATTGATATGCTGAAACACTTGGTTGGATATCTCGAGGGACGTCATTTATTCTACCAAGGCTTCAGATAACATATTTCCTGTTCTCTGAAGGGTTATTATTTACCCAGGGATACCCATCTTGTTGGCAGAATGAATACTTTACAGCCTAGTTTTCTTTGCTTCAAGGTCTACAGCATTGTATCTATTGTCCCAGGCTTCCTAGCTTCTGCTGAGACTTCACTGAGAGCTGCTGTTTTGTATTTAATATGGGGCAGGAGAGATGGGCTAGTAGGAAATTTAAAATAATAATTTGGATATAGTTACATGGAGGAAGGGAAATTTTGCCTTTTTATCAAATCCCAAAATTTATTTTATAATCTTCTGTTTTTCTTGAAAGATGATATCTACTAGGTATTTGAAACAAAATTCTAATTTTCTGTCAGAAACCCATTGAATTCTTGGTATTACTTAAATCCAGTGTGTTTGGGGCATTTTTTTTGTTTTTTTGTTTTTTGATACCAGGGATTGATCCCAATGGTGCATCCCCACTGAGTCACATCTCTAGCCCTTTTTAACACTTTGAGATGGTAACACTTGGTAATTTGCTTAGGGTCTTGCTTTATTGTTTAGGACCTTGTTACAAACCTAAGGCTATCTTTGAACTTGTGATCCTTGTTAGCATGCCCAGCTCAGTGTGTTCATTTTTAAGATAGAAGAGCCTTGTCATTATGTTTGGTAGTGATATTCAGAAATAAAATAAGCACAGTATGCATCTTCATGGGTGGTTTATGGGACATGTTTGTGGGGGTAGAGGTGGTACTGGGAATTGAGCCCAGGACTACTCTTCCATTGGACTATATACCTAGTTCTTTTTAGTTTTATTTTGAAACTGTCTTGGTAAATTGCTGGATTTTGGTTTGGTGATCCCCTACTTCAATTACCCAGTTAGTATGAGCCACTCTACCTGACTAGGACACTTTTTCTTTTTTTTTTTTTTGGGGGGGGGGACAAGCGAATGAACCCAAGGGTGCTAAACCATTGAGAAATATTCCATCACTTTTTATTTTTTATTTTGAGAAATTGTCTTGCTAAGTTGCTCAGGACCTCACTAAGTAGCTGAGGCAGGCTTTGAATTCACAATCCTCACAATGTATCTGAAATGTTTTTGAGGGCATTCAATGGAGAATGATGGGGGCTCTCTTAGGTGTGTATATGCAGCACCCAGAGATGTGTGGGGAGAGTTTTTGGATGGAAGTGAGATTTATGTGTGTTGAGTGAGTAGCACTGGTTGAGGTGTGCAGCATGGGCATTCTAAGGTTTGAATTAGCATCTCTCTGATGTTTATAAAGTGTGTTTTCTGGGATATATATGGAGTGCTATGTGAGTTGTTTGGGTGTTGCTCAATAAAGTGTGGAGAAAACATCCATAAGCTGTGTATGGATGGCACTTTGAGGTGTGTAGGAAGGACTTTTGATGTGAGTAGGGTGGGATTACATATATGTGTAGGGGAATGAGTTTGTGATGTGTAGAAAATGTTCTCTAGGGTGTTAAAACAGGTTCTGTTTGTGTAGGGAAGTCTCTCTGATGTATGTAGGGAGGGCCTTCTGCAAGGTGTAGGGGGGATTTATAAGGTTTGTCAGTGGACTTCTTGCTGTGAGAGAGAGGGCTCACATAACTGAATAAGTGGGGTTTTTGCAGTGTATAGGAAAGACCTCTGAGGTGAGTGGAAAGAGCTCTCTGAGATGTGTAGTGAGGGATCCGTGAGGTAAGTAGAAATTCTCTCTGAGGTGTTTAAAAGCACCGCATAGAAGTATAATTAGTACAAAGGTCTTGTATAGGAATATAATTTGTACTAAATAAGGTATACATGAATGTCTACCTGAAGTTGTCTACACAAGTAGGTATTACTGTTGATATAAGGATGGTTTCCATTGATGTTTATGGAGCACACTATGATATGTGTAGAGAGGGATCTCTAAGATTGGTAGTGTGCACCTGCTGAGTTGTGTAAGCAGGTGTGTATGAATTGTGTAAGAGGGCTATGTGGTGTTTGTCCTAGGGCTCCTTTTTGTGTGTGAGAGGGCATCTGAAGTGTGTTGGGATGACTCACAGAGTTTCACAGGGTGTGTACACTGGAAATTGTAGAAAGAACTCAGTGAGCTGAGTTTGGAGGGCCATTTGAAGTGAATAGTAAGAGTTTGGTGAGATAGTACAGAGAAAAAAACTGGTGTAGAAGGGAAAGCACTATGAGTTTAGGGTTATGTTAGGCCTAGAGTTAGGGTTTAGGGTCAGGGTCAAGTCATGGTCAGTTTCAGGGTCAGGGAGGACTCTATGGCATGTAGGAAGAACTTAGGTTTTTACTTAGAGTTAGGGTAGGTTCAGAGTAAGAGTCAGTATTTATGGAGTATAGGGAAGGCTATGGTGGAGAGTCAAAATTGTTCTCTGAGGTGTGTATATAAGGCTTCTGTAAGGTGAGTGTATAGGCTCTTTGAGGTATTTATAGAGAGCTTGCAAAGAAACATTGTTTCTTCTTATAAAGAAGTATGGTTGTACTCACTGAGATATGTAGGAACTTCTCTGATGTGTGTAGGAACTGCTCTAGATTTGAGTATGGAGGGTACACTTTGTTGTGTATGAAGGTTAAACTGAGGTGTGTAGAGAACTTTCTCTGAAGTTGATAGCATGTGGCCTCTGAACTGTGTTTTGTGGACTTCATGAGGTGAGCAGGATGGTTAGAAAGTTACAAGAAGTGTGTGAGGGTCCTTTCAGTTGAGTTGGGAGGACTCATTCAGGTGTATATATAGGGTGCACTGAGATGAGTAGAAAGAGTTGTTAGTTGTGTTTGTATTTTTTATGTGAGTAGTGAGAGCTCTGTTAGATGAGTAAAGAGGACAAGTGGATGTAGAAGGGAGAGTCCCATGAAGTGTGGAAGGGTTATCTATATGGTCTGAATTTAGGAATCATCAAGATAAGTAGGCTGGACTCTGAACCTTGCCATGTAGTTTAACTGAGGTGTATAGTGAAATATAATTGAAATTCAGAGGGATAGCATTCTGATGTGTTTTTGGAGGGCTGTGAAAGTTGTATAGGGAGGTCTATATTAGGTGGGCAGAGGGACCTTTAAGGGGTATGGGAGGCCTGTTTGACATAGTAGAAATGCTATCTCAGATATGTAGGGAGGGACTTCAACAGTGATTAGTGAATTCTCTGATAAGAGTAGCAAGAATAAACTCAGTTGTGGTGAGAGTAATATTTGAGGATGGAAGAGAGAAACTGTGAGGTGTTTTGGTAGACACTCAAAAGAGTATCTTTGGGGTTCTTTTTGGTTTGTAGTTTTGACCCTTGAAGGTAAATATGGAGGACTTTTTGGCTAGTTTTGAGGGCTACAATAAATGTGTAGGTAGGGTTTTCAAAGGTTTGTTGAAAGGGCATTCTGAGGTTTGTATAGGAGTCTCTCTGAGATGTTTAGGGAGGACTGTTGAATGAGGTGTATAACATGGGTGCTCATTGGTAAAAATTAAGAGTTAACTGAGGTGTGTATTCATGGACATCTATGGTGAGTAAGGAGAGATATCTGAGGTAAATGAGGACAAACTAAAGTTTGAAAGGAGGGTTCTATGAGGTGTGTAACAGGACCATCTGAATAGTGAAATTATGGCATTCTGAGGTATGTAGAGGCATGGTATGTGGTGTGTAGCAATGGTTCTCTGGTCCCAACATTGATACAGTGATTGATAAATAATGTGTGTGGAAAATATGTCTAAGGTGTCTATGGATGGTCCTCTGAATTCTGCAGATATGGTACTTGATATGAGTAGGTAAGGCTCTGAGATGTGTGGAGAGATGACTGTTATGTGTGTAGAAAGTGTTCACTGAAGTGTGAAGGGAAGATTCTCTGAGATTTGAAGTGCAGATGATTTGAGGTGTGTAGGGAGGTCTCTCTTAAGTGTGCAGGAGGAATCTATGAGAAGTTTAGAAGTGTTTGCATAAGAGTGCTCTCTGTTGTGTAGTTAGGGCCCTCAGAAATAAATAATGAAATCTATCTGATATGACTAGGTAGAACACAATGAGATGTAATGGGAGTATTCTTTGAGTATAATAGGGGGAATCCCTACAATGTTTAGGAAGGCAACTCAACAGTGTATCGAGTGTCTTCTCTGAAGTGTGTCAGGCCAACACTCAGAGGTGAGTAAAAAGGGCATTTTGGTGAGTAGTAAGTTGTATCTGAGTTCTGTAGTAGGGTATGTTGTTGTTTGTAGCATGGGAATTCTGAGGTCTGAAATAACATCTCACTGGAATTTATAGGAAGTACTCTCTGGGTGTATAGGAAAGGCTTTTGAGTTGTATAAGTTGCTGAATAAAGTGTGGACACAGTGTCCCTACAAGGCATATGAATGGAAATTTAAAGTGTGTAGAAAAAGCTCTTGGTATCAGTAGGGAGTCATTATTTAGACATGTAGGGAATTGAGTTTGAGGTGTGAAGGAACGATTCTCTGAGGTGTTAAGTGGGTTCTGGTTTTGATGTAGGATGGGCTCTCTGACATGGAGGGAGAGCTCTCAAGGGTGTAGAAGGGCTTTATGAGGTTTGTAGGAAGGCTTATTGATGAGAGTGTAAGTGTTCACTTAAGTGAATAAAAGGGCTATTTGCAGTGCATAGGAAAGGTCTCTGTGGTGAATCAAAAGTTTTCTCTGAGGTTTGTGTTGCAGGCTCTCTGAGATGAGTAGAAAGGCTCTCTAAGGTGTTTACATTAGACTTGCTAAAAAGTATAGTTATGAGGACTTGTGAAGTACTAGTTTGCACTCACTCAAATATGTAGTTATATCTCTCTGAGGTGTGGAGGGAATGATGTAAGGGGGCACTCTTTTAAAGAATAGTATCACAGCTTGATCAACATCAAATTCAATGAGTCACAAATATGAGAAACAAATATAAACACACAGAGACAAAAATTTTGAGGGTCTGGTGCTATCTAAATGGGAATCTGAGTGGAGGGTTAGACTCTACTCACTTCCAAAGGTCTGTCCTGTTTTACCTCTGGTCTTCTTGGGAAATATCACCAGAGTTGTTGGTCCCAACATTGATACAGCTCTTCCAATCTTGGGAAAGTGCCCTACTAGGAACATTCTTGAGAAATAAGCATCCAAAATGAGTAGACAGCAAGAACTCATGGCTCTAGACTTGCTTTTTCAACACAAGCAAGCAGAATGGGAAATTATCTGGAATGTGGGTGCCTAGATACTAGGGTTCCAAGTTCTGTATGTTCTACTGCCAAGGAAGTGAGGTCACTTCCTTGGAGACTCCATATGCAAAGAAAGACCTTTCTCATACAAGATGGTTCTAATGGCCCACTGACATGCAGTTTCCTCCCATCTTTCCTTGACATATACACAAGTGGACATGGCTACACCAACACACCCTGGTTCTGGTCCCCAGACTGTCCCAGGTTTAGCGAACACACCTGGTTTGGAGAGACAGTTTGGATCAGATCCATTTCCTCCTTCTGGCCATGTGGGTGGTCCTGAAGAAGTCATTATGCCTTACAAAGCCTGAATACTTTTGTCATTTTTTCACCTGAGATTATTCTAGTGTATGCTTTTGAAGTTGTCATCAGGTGTATAATGCTACTTATTTATGTACTCTTTGGGAACACTAATGTTTGAGTAATGTGTCTGTAATGCACCAAGATACAGAAAACACAACATAGAAAGGAGAGGGACAGGGGATGACACAACTCTACCATGATGTGAGCCAACAGTGAAAGAGGGGAAATCTACTTCTACCTTGTCCTTGTTTCTACTCTTCTCCACTGGAAGTTTTTCTTGACTGATTTTTGGAGATAGACTCCCTGTGCCTTCGACCCTCCAATGCATCCTGTGAAATTTAGAATTGTTTCATTATTTCTTCTCATTTTACTATGTATGTACACTACAAGAGATCACTGGCACCAGATAATTCTATTGTCCAAAACCTGTAGCTTCCCCATCTAAGTGAATCCACATCAGCATCTTGTTTCAAAGAAAAATAAATCAGCAAGAGCCATAGTATTTCATTTCCAAGATGTAGTCATCATAAATCCCATTTATTTGTCTCCATAGTCCCATAGCAGTGACACTGCTATATTTCCAGAGAGTTTTTGGAAAAGTTTGTGTGGCAGCAGGCAAAGTTCCAGGGAACCCATTAAATAGCAAGGAACTGGCATTTCTATTTTCATTTAAAATTTCTCACATAGATGAAAATGGTTATAAATCCATGAATGCAATTTTTATCAAAAAGAAATAATGGTGTGAAATTGCCAAAACTTTGTTCAATACCACAGTCTTAACCAAGAGAGTGGAATTCTCTTTCTCTATTTCTTTAGAGAACGTCTGTATTGCTTCTGTCAAGGTCACAGCAGGTCAGTTCTTTTTGTGTGTGTTGTTGAACACAGTTTCTTTCTATTCTTGAAACTAAAATTTGGAAAGAAGGCCCCAGTAGAAAAAATAACGAACTCAGAAGGCAATATTTATTCAATAGGTAAGGTTACTGGAGCAGAGAGGACTTACAATTCAGTTTTGAAAAATGGAAAAGGACTAGGTAACCACTCTCTTCAGGGACTAGTCATTAATCTAATGCATGTTCACTGAGTGCCCTGTGCCCACTTTGGAATGAACACAAGAAGCTGATTTCTTCTCTTCTATTAGGAAACATCAAAAATTAACAAGCTATCTCAAAGACTTAGAACCATCTTGCTTGTGTACCCAGACTAATTGGCTTCTCATTACCTTCCCACAAAGGTGAGAGTCTAATGATAGACCACTGGGTTGGAAAGACTTGAATATCAATATTCATATGTGTAATCACCCCTGTCAGAGTGCTCCCAAAATAATGAATTGCTGAATGCTTCTGTGTTCCTTGAAATTTACTGGGGAACAACAAATTGGGAGGATCACCACAAGGAAGACCTGCAACTCTGAATGGTGCTGAGTTTGGTAAGCTCTGAGGCAACAATGTTTTTGAAAAAAGGAAATAGTCCCTGTTTTTTAAGCTGGTAAAAATCAATGTCATGGAAAATTCTCTCCTTTTATCCCCTGCTCCAGTAGGTGTTCATCTTATGACATTATGGCATTATGTGATAACATTCCCTCTCCACTAAGTTTCTTCAGGAAGGAGAAATAGCCCTTTATGAGCTTTGACAGGCCTGATAGGACCATGACATAAGCAGAAAGTCAGTCAGTTTCCAAGTCACTGTAAAAAGACTTTGAGCTAACAAGATCAGCTAGTGATATTTTCTTTTCATGGTACCACTCTTGGAAAATGCCTAAAAATGATTTGCTGAGATCATTGCTTAATTCTCCAAAACAGGAGAAAAAAGAAATCATAGAAAAGGGGTGCTGGATCCTGGGTTTCAGAGGGGTTTGATTCCCCTTGGAACCGATTCACTCTCTTAACAAAGAAGTCCCATGAACAAGTATATCAATAAAGCCTACCTGAGTCTTAGTCCCTTGCATCTAATATATGTTTCTACCAATATCCTCAACTTGCTTCTGTACCCAGTTGTCCCAGTCATGACTTTCACACTCTGGAGCACAGCATCACCACATCCAAACACTAAGGCAGCAAGCTCTGAGGACTGTAATATTCCCTTCCTAAGAAAAGCATCCAAGACACAGGTGTAATATGCCAAATTCTCAATAGAAAAATCACAAGAACAAACATTCTTCTAAAATTATGATTTTTATGACAGCTAGACCAAAGTAGACAAAATAAAAATTTTAAAGTGATATATTATGACCAAAGCTTCCCTACTGAAATCCAAATTAGGCAAATACAGTGATTAAAGGCAAAGCATGAAGTCCAGAAAAATCAATGTCAGTGTGAGATTGAGACACCCTGGAAACACAGCCCACAGACTTTGCCCTCTGCTCTTGTGTTGCAAGGAGCAGCAATGGAGTGCATTCTTTATATGTCCCTCCTCATGTCCTCACATCTGCAGCTGTGTTCTCAGGGTATGGTTATGGTGATCCTCACAAAGAGACCATGGAACTTAGGAGCCACCTGGTTGGTCTCAGGTGCAAAACTGGAACTTAG
Organism: Sciurus carolinensis; assembly: GCF_902686445.1. Classification (NCBI taxonomy): domain Eukaryota; kingdom Metazoa; phylum Chordata; class Mammalia; order Rodentia; family Sciuridae; genus Sciurus; species Sciurus carolinensis. The sequence continues at coordinate 2,604,656 of NW_025920105.1, read as the reverse complement.
ATCTGAAGGGTCAAATCCCAGGTGGCATGGAACCCTGTGTGTGACTGAGGGATGTATCATTGCAGTTGCAATATTGGTGACATATTCCTCCCAGAGAAGTGGGACAAAGACAATGCTTTTTATGTGACTTGATCAGCTGCCTTCTGAACTCTTTCAGTTACTGGGTGTGGTTTGTTTCTAATGGAGCCTGTTGAGAACTTGCATCCTCATTCCAGGTAATGCTCTGTCTTACCTCTCTACTCCCTGCCAGTGAAGGTCATGAAGAGCAGCCCTACTCATGAGAATTCTATAATAGTATGGATTCTATAATAGGACTGCAATCCACAGGACAAATATTATATCCCTTTTGGATGGTGTAGTATTGGTATTACATTACTATTAATAACAAAGGACAGATATTGCATTATCTTGAGGTGTTTCATTATGATATTATTTTTGCATAATAGACTACATAACAGCTATTGTATTTGTTATGGATGTTATTGCACACCTCTTCTGTCAATATCCAAGGTCTATAGAAGTTATTATGTTAATATTAAATGCTATACTATGGATAATGTAATAGTATTAAAACCTCAGGGCCATTATTATATTACTTGTACTTCCTATAATATGAATATTATATCAATTTTAAAAGGCACCTATCATATCAGTTTGATATGTCATAGTATGGATACCACATTAATATTGAAAGCCAGAAATAAGCCTTTAGGTCTTTTATAGAAACTCAAGTATGCGTATCATTTTAGGATTAAGATGAAGGTAGTGAATACATTAATTTTAATGATAACTCATAAAAATTAATACCAAAAATGCAGATATTTTATTAGCATAAGATTATATAATATAAATATGCTAATGGTAAAAGCTACAGAACACCTGTTTACTAGTTTTAGATTTTATATCAAGGATATTAAATGAATATTAAAATCCACAAGTAAGGTATTATATTGGCTTCAGGGTTTATGGAAAAGATGGCATATAGTAATATTAAAGACTACAAGACATATATTTCATTGTTCTTTTAGGTGATAGTATGGAAGTTATATTAGTATTTCAAGGTAGAGGGGAGCTAGTATATTCATTTTAGATGCTAGGCTATGAATAACACATTACATTTATAGGTCACAGCACAGCTTCTATATTTGTAATTGATACTCTAGTTTGGATATTATATTAGTATTTCAGTACTCTGAATTGCTGTGATATCCATTTCTGATGTTGTAATATCTGACAAATTATACTAATATTAAAGGACAGAACAGCTCTTGTATAATTTTCCATGTTGTTGTATGTGTATACTGTTAAAAAAAAAGGACATGGGACAGCCATAATAGGAATACTGTATTATTATTGAAGTCTACAGGGGAGCTATTACATGATTTAGATGGTCACTATGGATATTTTAATCATCTTTAAAGTCCCAGGAAAACTGCTATATTATTTTAATGTGAAATAGTAAGAATATTTCTTTAGCATTAAAGACCACATGGCAGCTATTAGTTTTAGAGGGTACAACAAATTTATCACATTCATATTAAGGGTAGCAAGCAAGGCAGCTATTCTGTTAGGTTTAGATTTTATAGAATGGAAAGTATGTTAGTATGAACAGCTAGAATATAGTGCTTACAGCAGCTTTAATGCTGTAGTATGAATACAATATCAGCATAGAAAGAACAAGGGAGAGTTTAAAAAAATAACAGAATTCTATTTTAAATTTAATTTTATTTATTTATTTTTTATGTATTGCTCAGGATTGAACCCAGTGCCTTACTTGTGCTAGGCAAGTGCTCCAACAGTAAGCCACAAACCTAGCACCAAAGGACAGTTTTTATATGAGTTTAAGAGGCCACATATTACATATTACATAAATTTGAAAGGACTCGGGGAAACTATAAATTTTGGATGTAAAATGATTGATAATATGTTGGTTTTAAAAGCCAAAGGACAACTATATATTAGTTATGAATTCTAATGTATGAATATTATGTTAATACTAAAGGACACAGTGCATACTGAGGATATTATATGTCAGCAGTCACATTAAGGTTATTAGTGTCTTCAGTCACAGTGAGTGTATTATGTGAGTGTCATGTTCCACAGTGAGGATATTATGTTAGTGTCAGACATCAAGTGTAAACATTATATGAGTTTCAGAGGCCAGAATTAGGATATTTATATGAGTTTCTTGTGTCAGAGTTATGATATCATGTGAATGTAAGTGGTCAAATGAGGTAGGTATTATATTTTGTTTTGGTGAATATTCATGTGTGGAAAAGCATGATACTTACAATGATCTCAATCACATAAAATGTATTGTTGTGTATGTGTACTCATTACCTGGAAGGCCTGTCCATGTACGCTGCTTGCAAATTTATAAATTTGTTCTTGGCTTGTATTTTTATTTTTTCTGTAATTTACATGTTAACCTTTAAAAATTAAATGGTATTTATAAAAAGAGTGGTCAAGTGAGGATTGTATATGAATATGAGAGTCCACAGGGCAAATACTTTGTGAGTATTTTAGGCCACAGTGAAGATATTATGTGAGTGTTAGAGTTCAAGGGAGAATGTTATGTAAAAGGTAGCAGAATGAGGATAAAAAAGTGTCATAGAGCACATACGGATATTCTTTGTCAGTGGCTATAGTGAGGTAATTACCAGAGTGTCAGAGACATTGTGAAGGTATCAGGTGAGTGTTGGTAGGTAGACTAAAGATATTATGTGAATGTGAGCTTCCAGAGTGAAGACATTATGTGTCAGAGGTCAGATTGAGGGTAATATCTGGATTTCAGTGGCTATAGTGAGGACAGTTTTTCAAGGTTAGCAGTCAGAGTAAGAAGATTATGTGAGAACCTGAGGTCATAGTAAGTATATTATATGAATGTCAGAGCCAGGTAAGGACTTTATGTGAGTGTTAGATGTTATAGTAAGGCTAAAATGTGAGTTTAGATGGCCACATGGAGGATATTTTATGTGTGTCAGAGACCAGAGGAAGAGTATTATGTAAGAGTCAGAGGTTAGAGTATGGATATTTTGTGCATATATTTATTCATAATGAATGTCATATGTGAATGTCAGAGCCCAAAGTGAGGGTAATATGTGAGTGGAGAGATCATATGTTATTATGTGAGTTTCAGAGGTCACAGTGAAGATATTATGTGAAAGTCAGAGGCCACATTGAGGCTTATAAGTGAGTGTCAGAGGCCAAAGTCAGGGTTTTATGTGAGTATCAAGGCAACACTGAGGAAATTTTATGAGTCAGACCAAGGGAAGTTATTATGTGATATTATGAGTCAGACCAAGGGATGATATTATGTCATGGCAACAGTGTATTATACGAGTGTCAGAGGACACAGGATATTATGTGAGAGTTAAAGACCATAGTGAGGATATTGTGTGTTAGAAGGCACAGTGAGGATTTTATATAAATATCTGAGGCCACACTGATGACATTATATCAATGTCAGAGGCCAGACTGTGTTTATTGAATGTCAGAGGCCTCAGGGAAGATACTCAATGAGTGACAGTGGTCACAGTGGTCACATTGAGAATATTATGGGTCAGTAGTAAGAGTGATGACATTATGTGAGTGTCAGAGGCTACAGTGAGGGAATTATGTGAGTCTTATTGGCCACAATGAGGGTATTATATTAATATCAGAGGCCTCATTGAGGATATTATGTGAATGTCAGAGGCACTGTTATGGTATTTTGTGAGTTTCAGAAGCCAGAGAGAGGTAAATGTCAGAAGTTAAACAGTGTATATTATGTAAGTGTCAGAGGCTACAGTGGTGATGTGATGGGCTGACAGATCTTGCTCCATGAGAATGGTATAGACCAGACTCTAAGGAAAATGACTAAAAAGACTCCATTTTGCTCTGAGTCTCCATGTTATGTAGGAAATAAGTTTCTCCCATGGGAACACCCTGCCTCTGTATCCCTCATTGGTTACTTAGTGTGATATGTTTAATAATATACAATGGCAACTCCTATGTAGTAAAAATCGCTCTCCTTTGGCCTCTATTGCTCTTAACCAATGTACCATGTAAACGGTAATTGTGTGGATGTTAGCAACCATTCTTTTATTTGTACCTAGGTAAGGGTCAGTTTGACCCACTTCCCCCTCTGTTGATGATCTCATGATGTTACTTTGTAATTTTGAATCATAGCAACAGACACTTATGATTGATGTGATTTTTGGTGTAAGAACCCCTACAACACTGTGGTCAGGGCTGTTATCCCAATAGCCATTTTTTGGGGCATTGTGTGAGACAGTCAGCTGGCCAGCTTAAGTTGCTTTGAGAAAAGCACTTTCTATGAGGCTAATGGTAGAGTTTTTTTGTGTGTATTGTGGTGAAAAGGGAGATCTGAAACACATCTTGATTTTCTGGGGTTACCAAAAAGAACTTAAAGTACTGAAGACACAAGAGGTAACTTTGGTTCACTTGTAAATGAAAAATGGTATCTGAATACCAAAAATAAGCCACAGGAGCAGGTGATTAGTGGCAGGAATGCCTCTGGTGGTTTACTGGAGGGGGTATAGTAGGGATTGAACTCAAGAGCCCTCTAAATCAGAGCTATGCCACCAACTCTTTTGCATTTTAATTTAAACAGGGTTTTATTAAATTTTTCAGGCTGGCCTAAAATTTGTGATACTCCAACCTCTGTTTCCCAAGTAACTGGGTTGTGGTGATGCACCACCATGCCTGGTATGAATAAATTGTAAGCTGTGAAGCCTTCAGACTCCACATATTTAATTATGTGTTTTGAAAACTCTAAAGTTACTATTTTAATATACTATTGTTGGTTGCATTGGGGTTTCAGTGTTGAGCACAACTAACTTTCAATATGTTCCTGTTAAATTTTATATTTGGAAAACATTAAATGTGACTTTAACAAACAATAAACTATTTTTCATCTATTTAGACCTGACTTAAAAGACTTCTCTAACCTCTGTCAAATTATAATTAAAGACTATTTTCTTTCCAAATTAGTGCCAATATAAAAGCAGAAAAAACAGAATTTTAAAAACTGAGAAGACCTACAAATAACCTTCACAACACCTTGCAAAGAAAAATATAAACTATGATGAAAACAATCCTCATGAAATGTATATGAAAATACTTTTAAAGCCTTGATCTAAAATTCTTAGCAAAGTGCAACCCATATGTTCAGACCTCTCTTTCAATTAAAAGAAAAAAAAACTGGCTTTTCTTTATATTTACCAAATTCACTGTTAAAAAATGTAAGTTTGAAGTTACTAATTTACTATCTACAGAATTATAAAGGTCCCAAACACACAAGATCAGACAGATATTTTCAAAATAGTTTTCTATAAACTTGAACTTTGGACAAATAAAATCTTTGAAAATGTAAAATATACCACTCAGGACAAAGAAGTCTATAAAACACAAGTATGTCAAGTGCCTTTATTTATATAATAAGTTCTGGGTTTCTTCAGTATCTGATTATTATTGCAAGCTTCTTTGGCATTATTTGAATTTTTAGATGTACTACAAAAACACAATTATCTTACTATTTCTTCTGACAATACAGATAGTTACTTCAAGCAAAGCAATCACAATACCTACATGTTTCTGGCCATACTTACATCCCTTATTCATAATGTATAACCCTGAAAAGTCACTGTTATCATATAAGTTAATACCTTTTTAAATATATTAGGGGAGTTCACAATTTAAAGTTGGCCTTTTGAAAAATGTACCCATCATTTGGATTTTTTTTAAGAAAGTAAAATATACCTTCAGATTTATTCTACACATGTAGGAAAATCAGTTATAATGTGAAATAAAATATCAAAAATATTTTTAGACTTTTAAAATGAAGCAGTTTTACAAAAAGATATCATCCCAGGAAAGCTGTAGTATAGTAAACGAAAGTTGAGTAAATAAGCCAAATAGAAATTCCAAAGATTGGTTATGAGGGTGGTATATTTCACTGTGCAATCTAGCTCATTTTCTTTACACTTTAACATTACACAATAAACATAACTTTACCTTGTGCATACTCATGATGTTCCTACAGTCATCCTGAAAAAAACAAAACACAGCTTTTTACACAGTTTTCAGAATGCATGATTGATTAACTTAATAGGAATTAATTTTTTAAAGATAATTGTTTGTCAGGAAAAGATACAGAATGCACCACCTAATCAATTTAAATACCAATAAATAAACAATAATGGCCATTGGGCTGTTTAAAAATCTAACTTTTTATTACTTAAGAATAAAATACTGAGTATTTTTTAAATGCTTAACAGATACTCAAGGACCAGAGTCAAAGATTTATCTGGGTGAACAATGTCATGTAAGGTTACTAAGTTTGCAAGTTTTAAATCCTTTAAGAGTAAAACTGTAAAACAGAAATGAAAGCCAATTGTTTAGTCTGTGGAAGGCCAGATTTTATAAAAATTTGAAATAATTTAACATATAAACCAACTGTTTTAATATTCTCTTAAGTTAAAAACAGCAATTTGTCAAGGGGATGAGTGGTAGAAAAACTGAAGGTATCAGCTTTTAGCATTTTTTAAATTTTTTTTTTTGAAATGCTGGGGATCAAATCCAGGGCCTTGTGCATGCAAGTCAAGCTCTCTACTGACTGAGCTATCTCCCTAGCCCTAGTTTTTACCATTTTTATCATTTTGAGTTTGATATTATAGTACCTAAGGTCATCTCTAATATTACAACTCACCATCTTTTTTTTTTAATGTTAACTTTTTCAGACTCTGGGATTAATTTATATACAGTTCAAGGTAGGCTTTCTTCTGCTATGTTGCTAATCAGTTGACTCAAATATTATTTATCTATTTATTTATTTGTTTCAGTACCAGAGATTGAACCTGAGCCACATCCCTAGCCCCTCTGCTTTTTGTTCACTTTTATTTTGAGGCAGGGTCTAGCTAAGTTTCATAGGTCCTCACTAAATTGCTGAGGCTGGCTTCAAACCTGCCATCCTACCTCAGCCTCCTGAGCCACCGGGATTGAAGGTATTTACCACTATGTCTGAATCAAACAAATTTTGAATAATTCACTTTTTAAATAAAATGGTATCATGACATGTTTATATACAGTTCATTTATTTCTTATATTTAATATATGCAGCTAATTTACAGTTACCATGCTTCTCATGAACCAATATGTAAAATTTCCCTATCAGATATTTATCTATGTCAGTACTTTTAATCACTTCATAGTATTTCACTATAAAGAATATTAATTTCTTTCTACTGAATATCTTTGTTTTAGAAATAATTTTTAAAGGTCTAATTATATCTTCCAGCCACTTATTATTTCCATCTGCTTTTATTATTAAAATTACTCTCATAGGGCTTTGGTTTTAAAATAGTCTGAATAAATATACTTTCTCTTATAGCTGAACTGGGTGTGCCTTGTGTTCCAAATAGATCTCTTTTAATGCCACCAAATTCTCTGTCAACTTACTTCTTCCTTTATAAACTGTGTATATGTACCCTATAAAACATATTTTGGAAGAACAAGTCAAGTGCATCATAAGAGGATAACAATAAAGAACAATAAAGAACCCTAACTGAATTTCTAATTTCCAAGCATGCTGAATTCCATCTTGCAAAGAAAACTCCACAATGTCCAATATTAGATTTTCTTATGGCAAAGATGACTTTCAGTTAGATACACATAGCTTCCATGTTTTTATAAGACCAAAAAGTGTCTGAAATGTATAAAGCAAGAATTTAATTTGCTTTTTGTGCTTTATTTCAAATTAAGATTTGGATCAATAGATTAAAACTTAATGGTGCTTTCCCTGTAATGGTATATGAATACAGAAGGACACTGAGCACAGTAATGAAAGAATAATTATACTGTTAAATCAAAAATAGTTTTACCCAGGTTTCCAAACTTTTCAAAATCTTTGCACATTAATTCTTTTAAAAAGAAAAGAAGCTTCCCTATCAACTGTCTATTATTATCTTTTCTGTTGTATATTATTTATTACTTCTATCTTTTTTATTTCTTACTGTTTATTACTTTTTACTTATTTTTCTTGCACTTTATTACTGTGGAAGATAGAATGTTTCTAAATTAGTAGCATTACAGTTAGTGACAAGTTCAAGAAAAAAAACACATTTTAAGAATTTCTTACACTTCAATGAAATATCTTTATTTCTAAAGTTTTTTTCAGAAATTTTAGCTCATGCAAATTCCCATGACAGCACATACAGGAGATTGCTAGGAAGCTAAATAAACAGATGCATGCTGTGTTACCAAGAAAGCAAAATATTTTGTGTTTTAAAAAAAGATTTTAAGTCTATTAAAAACACTCATTTCCTCTCAAACTGATAGGATATTTTCAAGAATTAAAAGTTTCAATCCTCCTAATTTTGTTACCTTTTCAGAGCAAGATATAATTTTTTAGACAAGCATGTTCACAATTTTCCCAGGTGGCAAAACCATACATTTAGATGATGAATAAGAAAGTCTTACATTTTTAAAATAAAAATTTACTTACCTTTCAAAACTTTTCCAAATTTATGTAGGTTTCCATTTTCCCAAGTTCAATTTCTGACTGTGAGTAAAACTATAAAAAATTGAGTAGTTATCCTTAAAATTTCATCTCTTCCTCAACTTCTAAAACTCTCCAATTCTACAGTGTTTCAGAATAGAAACAGTTGGTTATAGTCAAATTGTTGAACATTGACCAAATTTCAAAATATACTTGATACTGGAATATTGAAAGGGTCAAGAGCATCAGTATTCATAATTTAAATAGTCAGCCTACCTTACATATGGACGGGATAATGGTCTGCAGTGAATGCCTTGTTTTATTTTAAGACCCCAAATTTTAAACTACCACAGACTTAGATTTTAGGATACTAAAAAATCTTGTAAAAATTACTATTTAATTTTCCTTTTAACTAAGTCACAAAATAATTTTCTGACCATTCTTTGAATTCCTATGGAGACTTGAAACCAAAAATAGGCTACTTGTTTCAGGTTCTTCAATCAAAACACAATTAAAAAGAAAATCAATTTACATTCTACTATAGAACAGGAAACATGCAAACACAGAACCAGTAATGTAAGTCTCATTTTTTCCTCCTTAAAAGCTTTAAAAGTGAGTTCCCAAACCCTTTCTTTTAAACCTTAAACTCACTGCTTATTTTGAATTGAGTCAATAAATGGGGTAGGTAGAATATATCAAAATATGTCACAGAAACCCAATATATCCAATTTATATTTTAAAAGAAAATTTTAAAAAGTAAGAACCAAAGGTTTGGAAAAACAATACAAACAGGTGGAAAATAGAAACTGAGAGAACAAAATTTCAAAAAAATAGTAAACAGAAGCCAAGTATAAGAATTTTCTTTAAAAACTGTTTTCTAAAATAACTTTGCAATAGTAGAAGATACAATAATAATCTAAAAAAGATTCACTTCTTGCATAGATGAAGCTAATGTCCTTAAATTAAAAGCTAGTTAAAGGATATAATGCATAATTTCAGTTTTCATAGTTATATAAATCATAGTAAATCATTAAAATATTGCATTGTACTCCAATCCTAGAGAATCAAGTAAGTGATTTTTTTTCTAAAGCTGGCAAACAAATAAAACTGATACTTTGGTGATTAGACTTGGCATCACTGAATACTTTAGACAAAACATTATACTTTCAAACTTGAATGGCCAAAAGTAGAAGTTTCACAAAGAAATTCTTTTTATCCTTTTGTTACAATGACATACACCAATTTAAAAGGATGTAGAAAACTGCAGGTCCAACTAAGAAGTGCTTAATTCAATTTTGATAAACTAAAACGCTAGTCATAGGTAGTATAGTACTATATGAAGTTCTTCTTTTTGTTTTTTTTTGTTACCTTTTCTCTTTATGTATATGATGTTTTTCATGAAAAACCTTAAATTAGAGAAATGAAGCTTTAGAATCATCATATATTACCTATCCAGGTACAGTCTTGTATGTAACTTATTATTTACTAAGTTCTTGATTTCTACTACCAATAGCTGTGCAGAATAATGAAGCAAAAATCAAGATACAACCCTTTCCAGAAACAAATAAAGATTTTTTACTTCATTGTGGATAATGAGGTCAACAGACCACTCTGGTACATGACAGTCTGACTCCAATGATTTTTCACTTTATATAAAAAGTGAGGTTTACAAGGTTAACAAAGTTATGATAAAATGACATTATTTTCTTACACCTATCTGTGGAATTCAGATGTTTAAATTTGCAAACATGGAACTATTGCACATTCAATTTAAATTTAAAGTTTTGGGGTTTTTTTTAACTGAGAGAAAATATCACTACTTTGAAAAGAAACATAAGCCAATATGAAAAAAACAATTAGTATCCATGAAAAAGATATACAAAGCCATTGTCTATAACAATGAGAGTACTTGCAAAGACATGACTGTGACCTAGAAACCTTTACTTTTCAGTAGTAGGGAAATTTTCTTACTCATTTTTGTATGTTAAGTGAATTCAAGAATGCCTTTAACATGAAGTATATATTGGTCTAGTAGTGATCATGACATAAACAATGGAGTTTGCTTTAAAGATTATGTGAGTGAAAAAAATAGATTACATAAGTGTACTGATGATAAATTAATCATTTTAAAGGTGAAAATTTTTAAACTGTGTAAGAAATGACTTGTAAAAGTATATGAAAAATTTAAGACTACAAAGAACCACTCTTCAGAGAATAAAATTTAATGACATTAGAATATGTTAAAAATCTGTTTTTTTAATAAGAGTAACAGGTTGGTAATAATTAACTGTGTATTTCAGCTAGTAGAGGGGATTGTGAATGTTCCCAACACAAAGAAATAATGAATATTTAAGGTGACAGATATGCCAGTTACTATCATCTGTTCAGCACTCATATATAAATGTATTGAAATGTCAGTATACCCCAAAAATATGAAAATTATGTGCCAATTAAAATAAAATTATACATAAAGAAAAACATAATTATCATACTGTAATTATGAAGTTAAATTTGAATAATCAGTCTCTAATAGAAACAGCATTACTGAATTCCACCCATGCAATAAAGTGGAGAATTCAAACAAAAGACAGTTACATTAGTAAATTATCATATTCTAATGCATACTGCAATACCCATTTTAATAATTTCCAACCTTACGGATTTAATGACCACACCTGAATAGTAATTACTATAATTAATGAATTTTTAAATGGAATTTTTAGAAAAATTTGCTTGCATTTATATTTGATGAACACATGATTAACAATAGATATAATCACTACCTTATTTACATGCTTTCCAGTGGAAATTATTCAAAGGACAGAAGTCAAAACTCATTTATTTAACATTTACCAAGCACAATATTAGGTGCTGAGCATACAGCGCAGAAGACAGATATGATTCCTGCTTTTATGAGGTCAAAATCTAGAATGTGTTGCACCTTATTTTGAATATTTTGAAACTTTAAAGGTTGCATAAAAACAAATAATAGCTAAAAAAATAACAATGAACTTTATATTTTAATATAATATAAAACTCCCTTAATTCTGCTTTCCAGACAGAAGACAATCATTCTTCTGCTATTTCATTCTTCTAAGAAAATACTTTACTTTTTGATAGCCCAAGAAAATTCCTATTCAGATAGCTCTTACAGAAAACCACATGAACACTAAAAATATACATACATCAGATAAATTACAACTTGTAATTGTCTTCCTATAATTCAGTGTACTTTGTAAGCAGTAGCAATTGCAATAAGAGTTCTAGGTGGCTTTTTTTCTAGCAAAATAACTCATACATCACAGTCATCAAACTGTTTTAAGCTGGAGATGCATTTCTAATATAGCTTTAGAACAAGTGAAGAATATGCTGAGGTTCTACAGGTGCCATATTAAAGGTGAGTACATATTAAAAAACACTATGGACAGTAGGAGGCCACTTCAAACACCCATTTCCCTCCCTGTGAGAATTACTGAATTGCTCTTTTTGACAGAAATGGTTTTTTCTCCTTGACATGTAGAGACAGAAAAGAGACTGAAAACCTCAATTCTGCTGGCCTTTTTTTAATTTTTTTACAAAAATTATCAGCATAGGAATGAGGAATCCCCATTGGGAAGAAATAAGCATTTCTAATGTACCTAATCTCTAATTTTAATATAATGACACATGTTCATATATAGACTTTCTATTGATTAAAAGTCTGCTAAAAGTTCTACTGGATATGCTATTATTGGAAATGCAACAAAACTCTAATGAATTCTCTCAGCCTATAATATTTCCCATTAATTTAATATTTAACTGTTTTAAGAGAATACTTCATGTATTATCAATCATACATAAATATTGCATAGCACTTCCCAATCCAATAACCAATATCTTTAATATGAGATATGACTACTGAACGTAACATGGAATCCTGGATGGGATTCTGGGACAAAAATGGTAGCAAACAACTTGTGAAATTTGAATAAATTGTGGAGTTTAGTAAATAGTAATGTACCAATATTTGTACCTTAGTTGTATGAAATGTATTAAGGTAACATTCTACTTAATAATACAAATAACTGTGTTTATGGTGAAATTACTGTATTTTCTAATTTCTCTGCTAATCTAAAATTAAAAGAGTTTATTTAAATAGAAAGTCAATGGAAAGGATGAAGTGAAGAAAGGGAGACTGAATATAAAAGAGTTTTATAGGTATAACAGATATTCCAATAACCCTAAGCAGATGAGGTGGGACAAAAGGGAAACATGATTGAAAAGAAGAGAGTAAGTGTAGACAGATTTTCATGATTGTTATTTAGAAAATGGGGAAGTTTCAGGTTTACAGCATGTGTTCTATTATGTAGAAGAGATCAGCTCTTTGCTTAGAGTAAGACAGTGCTATATGCAAAACTGAGGATGCATGTGAGGTAGATGACCATGGATTTATAGATCCCATCAGTATTCCTTGTCACTCCCTCTAGCAAAAATAAATTCTAGTATTCATTTTCTTAATTCCCATCTAAGATTAAAGGTATGTTATCCATGGAAACTTGAACTCTTAATAATACATGTGAAGAATATTTGTTTTTACCCAGCTGCTTTCCATCCATTCATAACCTCACCCTTGTTCTTCAAACATAAGTTCTATAATTCAGATTTCTATATTGAAGAATAGAACTCACTGAGGAAAAAACTCTAATTTTAGATACATAATGAATATGGCATCTATGTAAACTTGAATTCTATGGGTTGTGAAAAATAATTTCCTTTTTCCACCTCTTTTCCACTATCCCATTCATTTGCCTTCTTTTCAACTTCAAATATAAACACAAGGTAAAGATTTTCATTTTGAAGAATAATTTTTGAATATATATTAAAAAACAATCTACTTAGTAATATAAATGATAACAAAAGGGTTGAATGGACAGAAACCAAAATAGAGCTGGCATGATTAATCTGAAATTATAAGTCATTTCAAAATCAAAAAGCATGGGAAATGGATATGAGCAGACAACAATAATAAAAACCCTAATCATTAAGCATTCATAATAGTGTTTCATATAGACTGCAAGAGACAACTCTTTTAAAATGACAGTTTTGAGAACTGCATGGTAAGTGTTGGGGATGGAACTCATTGGTAGAGCACTTAGTATTCTGGAGACCGTGGATTTGATAATCCCCCCAAAAGCTATCTCATGGTTTTAAATCATTCTTTCCCTCCTAAACAGAACATCTTAGAATTCATCTAAGTCCAAATCTTTTAAAAAATTGTAGCCAAAGAAAATTTTGACCAGAAAATCAAGTGACAAAATATATTTTAAAATGTTTTAAGTAGTGATGTGCAAAATTATAATAATCACAGGCATGCACCCAATCAAGTTAGTTACACTTTGTCAATGTGCTCAGAGTGTAAACAAAATAAAGTAATTATACACTTTAGAATATCTAATCAAACAGAAGCTTTTGTGAAAACAATCCCATGATATAATATATGGAAAGGAGATAAATAGTTTTGAAAACCACAGAATTCATCATCAATTGTTCCTCTCTCAGACACAAAGTTCAATCAGGTACCAGGTCCTATCTATCTTCTCTCAGCATGACCTCTAGGGTCTGTGTACTACTTTCTATTTTCATATGATGGCCACACTATACCTACTTTGGAGTAAATTCCTAACTCATCTACATGACCCTTGTCTATCTCTCCCTATAGTTCATTGTCTCTGCTTTTTCTGAAGCTATTATTTGAAAGAAAAATGTGATCATGTCAGCCCTTGTTCAAATAAACACTTTTTATTAAATTGGAAGTTCAGACTCCTTGAATGGATATCTCATGCTTTTTATACTCTGGTTCATCCTGTACTTTCAAATTCCATTTTAAAATAAATTATTACTTATTGACCTTTCTTATTGGTTACAATTTTCCTAACATAACATACACATTCCTATCTCTGAGTTTATTGAATGAAATTTCCTCTTTTTAGAATGCTCCTCGTTCATAGACTCATTTTCAAATTGAAAATTTTCTACCCATCTTCCAAGGACCATCTCAAGTGCTTTCTTCTCTAAAGACTTATGATTTGCAGACCACTTACTTTTTTTCCATTTTACTTATTACAACACTTTTTATGTATCCCAGTAGAGGACTCTAGTCATCCAAAAGACATAATATGCAATCACCTGAACTTATGTCAAAGATCAAAGTGCACCAAGAAAAGCTGTCCTTTCAATAACAAGTGGTAGGACAATTGCTACATTCTAGAAGATGTTTGTAAAGCACAAAGCTGACAAAGTTCCTTTATGTGGAATGTAAAGAATTCCTATAAATCCAGTAAGGAAAAGGTCCAAAAACTAGTAGGAAATAGACAACAGACTTGGGCAATTAATCTAAAAAGAGGATACCTAAATGATCAACAAACACATTTAAAAGTGTTTAACTTAGACAATGAAATGCAAAATAAAATCACAATGAGACCATTGTTTTACCAGAAAAGTTAACATTAAAAAAGAAAAAGACAGTCTCAAAAATGGGCAAGAAGACCAATCAGAACAATCATACATTGATTTTGGAAGTATAAATTAATATAACTATATTGGAAAACTTTTTATATTTTCTAGGAAGGCTGAACATATATATATATATATATGTGTGTGTGTGTGTGTGTGTGTGTGTGTGTGTGTATAATCCAATAATTTCACTAGGTATGAAGTGTTACATATGTTAAGCAAAAAAACTCACAGGAATGGTTTTAGCACTATCTGATAATCATAAAAAACTGAATAGAAGCAAAATGACCATCAGCAGAATTGAAAAAGTGTAATACACTAAAAACTACAACAGGGCTGGGGATATAGCTCAGTGGTAATTGTACTGGGTTCAATCCCCAGTACAGAAAAAAAAAGTACAATATAATTTTATACTAAAACATCATGCAAGAAAAACAATAAAATATCACTATAGCAACAACATAGATAAAACTCACAAACTTAACACAGCAAAAGGAACCAACCACAAAATATGCATACTGTACACTTTCATACATATCCAGATACAAGCTTTTAGTACATGTGTATGTACATACATACCAACTGTATAAATAATATATATTTCCACATCTACTTAAATTTTTGAAATATATTTCTATACTACATTATGCAAAGTTCAGTAGATTGAATAAGAAAAATCAGAATAGAAGTATTAAGCATTTCAAAGGTAATTAAGAATGTGCATTTATGAGAAAAAGAAAGTTCCAGGTATTAAAACATACTGTAATAATATGATCAAAATAGTATGATGCATGCAGGTAAACTAATCTTTGGTATAAAAGATACAGGGATCAAGTCTATAGGTGAGGGGTATTAAAGAAGTGAATGGTAATAGAAGGACTTTCTGGGATTTTT